>NC_091511.1:5417806-5456624 GCF_947461875.1 Haliaeetus albicilla
AGAGACTAATTAGTGAGGACTAATGAATAGGGTGATTAAAGAAGGGATGGCTGATAGGGGTAATAAAACAGAGGTGATTAATAGGGGTAATTAATGAGGGGATGATTAAAAGGGGTGATTAATTAGAGGGTGATTAAAAGGGGTGATTAATGAGGGTGTGATTAATGGGGTAATAAATTGGGGTAATTAATGGGGTGATAAGGGGATAACTAATGAGGAAGAGTTATTAATTAGGGGATAATTAATGGGGAGAAAATGAGGGGAAATTAATGGGAGAAAAATTAATGAGGGGGGAATTAATGGGGAGAAAAATTAACCAGGGGGTAATTAACAGGGGAGGATAATTAACCAGGGGGTAACTAACGAAGGGGGGGGACAACTGCAGGAAGGGGGCAATCAGCAGGGCCCTAATTAACTATGTCCACATTACCAGACCAAGAATTACTGCAGAGTCCGGCTTAATTAAGGTAAGACGCTTAATTAAAGGCTCGCTAATGAAGAAGAGGGGGCTTAATTAGACACCCCCCCCGCCAAAAAATAAAACCCCACATTCGTTCCATTTCACCTCCTTTTATTAAAAAAACCCACCCCCAGCCCCTCCCCCCACCCCTCCCCACCCCTCCCCCACCCCAGCCCCTCCCCCACCCCCCGCAGCCCCCCCCAACCCCCCCCCCTTTTTTTTTTAATTTTTTTTTGCCGTTTTTAATTATTTATGACACAAGACATCTTACATATTTATATAAATACGGGGGGGGGGAGAGGGGTGACCCCCCCCTTTGCCCCCCCCCCCCCAGTTTTTAAGGGGGGGACCCCAAAAAAATGAGGGGGGGGCCCCCCCCTCAAAAAAAAAAAAAAAAAAATTAAAAAAAACCAAAAAACAAAAATCAGTCAGAGTCGGAAGTGGGGGGGAGCATGGGGTCGGCCAGGAGGGGGGGGGGGAAAGACGGGGCTCCTTCCTCTTCCTCTTCCTCTTCCCCTTCCGGGGGGGGGGGAGGGGGCGGGGGGGGGCGGGGCGGCGGGCGGAAAGCGGGGGGGAGGGGCGGGGGGGGGAAAGGGGGGGCTCCCCCCCCTGCCCCCCCCATGAACGCCACCATCTTGGAGAGGTCCAGCCCGCCGGGGGGGGGGGGGAGAAAGGCCTGGGGGGGGCAGAAAGGGAGGGGAGGGGTCAGTGCACCCCCAAGCCTAATTAACAGCCTTCCTAATTAATCCCCTCCCCAATTACTGCCCACCCCAATTACTCCCGCCCCTTAATTAACCCCCACCCCAATTCACACTCCCCTTAATTAACCCCCTTCCCCAATTAGCCCCCCTCCTCAATTCACCCCCCTCCCCAATTCACCCCCCCTTAATTAACCCCCTTTGCCAATTAACCCCCACCCCAATTCACCCTCCCCTTAATTAATCCCCACCCCAATTAACCCCCTTCCCAGTTCACCCCCTCCCCAATTCATCCTCCCCTTAATTAACCCCCTCCCTAATTAACCCCCTCCCAATTCACTCTTCCCCCAATTAACCCCCTCCCCAATTAACCCCCTCCCCAATTAACCCCTCCCCAATTCATTCTCCCCTTAATTAACCCCCTCCCAATTAACCCCCTCCCCAATTCATTCTCCCCTTAATTAACCCCCTCCCAATTAACCCCCTCCCCAATTCATTCTCCCCTTAATTAACCCCCTCCCCAATTAACCCCCACCCCAATTACCCCCCCAAATTCCCCCCCCATCAAAATTAAATTGAGAAAAGCCCAAAATTAACACCCCCCCCAAACTAAACAGTGGGCGGAGCCAAAACCCTCACGGGGGCGGAGCATGACCCCCCAAATTTTTTTTTGGGGGGGAGCCCTAATTTTGCCCCCCCCGGGGGGGGTAATTTTTGGGGTGCCCCCCCCCATTTTTTTACCTTCTTGCGGTGCCATTTGTGCTGCTCCCGCCGGGGCTCCACGAACTGGGGGGGGTCAAAAAAAAAAATTGGGGGTCACAAGGGGGTTAACTTTTTTTGGGGGGGGGGTTTAATTTAAGGGGGGGGCTTTTTTTTTGGGGGGTCCTCACCGGCAGGAATCGCGGCTCAAAATCGGGGTGCAGGTGGGGGTCCCCACTTTGCCGTGGGGGGGGAGACGATTTTCGGGGTCCCCCCCCGCGTCCTTAAACCTTCCAGACAGCGCAGCTCCAGCTAAAAAAAAAATGGGGGGGGCCCCAAATTTTAAATTTAAATTTTAAGGACCCCCCCCCCCCCAAAAAAAACCAACCCCCCAACTCACCTCTACTAATTTCTTGCTGTTTTTCTTATGGTGGGGGGGCTCCCGAATCGTCCCGTTGGGAACCAATCGGTGCTTCTGGAAAGTTAATTTAAGCCCCTCCTCCTGCGGGGGGGGGGTCCCCAAAAATGAGTGACCCCCCCCGAAACTCCCCCCGTCCCAAAATTTAACGAAAGGGCCCCAAAATTCCCCCCACCCCCCGAAAAAAACTTACGTCTTTAATCTGAACGGTGAATTCTTTCTCCTCGTGGCGCAGGCGGGTGTAAGGGGGGGGGTCGGCGGAGGGGGGGGGCAAAGAGGGGGGGGGCAAAGGCGGGGGGGGCGGCGGGGGAGGGGGGGGGCGCGCTTTCGGGGTACGCCGCCCCCCCCCCGAAATTTTCCGACGGCCACTCGCCCGACAGCACCGCTTGGCACACCAGGTCCAGCCGGCGGATGAGGGCACGGTCCTGTGGGGGGGCATAAAAATTTGGGGGGGGGGGGGCGTAGAAATTTAGATTGGGGGGGGCAGAGAAATTTGGGGGACCCCCCTCTAAATTTTTGGGGGGGTTTTGGGTGCTTTAGGGGTCCCTTGAAATGTGGGGGGTCTCTAAAGTGGGTGCCCCCCCTCCAGTCCTGTTTTGGCACCTAGATTTTGGGGGGGGCATAAAATTTGGGGGGGGCATAAAAATTTAGATTGGGGGGGCAGAAGAATTTGGGGGACCCCTCTCTAAATTTTGGGGGGGTTGGGTGTTTTAGGGTCCCCCAAAATAGGGGGGTCATCTAAAATGGGTGCCCCCCCTCCAGTCCTGTTTTAGCACCTAGATTTTGGGAAGGGGCCTAAAAATTTGGGGGGGGGGGAGAGAAATTTGGGAGGGGGCAGAGGAAT
The DNA here is from genome assembly GCF_947461875.1 of Haliaeetus albicilla. Lineage (NCBI taxonomy): Eukaryota > Metazoa > Chordata > Aves > Accipitriformes > Accipitridae > Haliaeetus > Haliaeetus albicilla. Next base: position 5,420,926 of record NC_091511.1, read on the forward strand.
TTGGGGGACCCCCCTCTAAATTTTTGGGGGGGTTTTGGGTGCTTTAGGGGTCCCCCGAAATGAGGGGGGGTCTCTAAAGTAGGTGCTCCCCCCCTCCAGTCCTACTTTGAGGGGGGGGCCCTAAAAACTTGGGGGGGGGGGCAGAGGAATTTGGGGGGGGCAGAGGAAATTTGGGGGACCCCTCTCTAATTTTTGGGGGGGTTTTGGGTGCTTTAGGGGTCCCCCAAAATGGGGGGGGTCTCTAAAGTGGGTGCCCCCCCCTTCAGTCCTGTTTTGGCACCTAGATTTTGGGGGGGGGGCATAAAAATTTGGGGGGGGGGATAAAAATTTAGATGGGGGGGGCAGAGGAATTTGGGGGACCCCCCCTCTAAATTTTTGGGGGGTTTTGGGTGCTTTAGGGGTCCCCAAAAATGAGGGGGGGGTCCCCTAAAGTGGGTGCCCCCCCCCAAGGTTTGAGCTCACCTTGGGCCACTCGTGGAGGTTGCGGGGGGCCGGGGGGGGCCCCGGGGGGGGGTCCCGGGGGGGGCCCCCCCTCGCCGGAAGGGGGGGGCAACTCTTCTTCCTCCTCCTCTTCTTCTTCCTCTTCCTCCTCCTCTTCCTCTTCCTCCTCCTCTTCTTCCTCCTCCGCCCCGCAGGAAGGTTCTGCACCTGGAAAAGGGGGGGGGGGGGGGTTAGGGGGGGATTCTGGCCCCCCCTCCCCCCCCCGGAAGGACCCTGGGGGGGTCCCCAAAAATTTGGGGGGGACCCCAAAAGAATTGGGGGGGTCCCAGAAGGATTTTGTGGTGTCCTAGAAGGATTTTGGGGGGTCCCCCCCAGATTTTGGGGTCCCCCCCAGGATTTGGAGGTCCTACAAGGATTTTGGGGGGGGTCCCAGCAGCATTTTGGGGTCCCCCTGAATTTTGGGGGGGTCCCACCCAGATTTTGGGGGTCTCCCACCAGGATTTTGGGGTCCCGCCACAATTTTGGGGGTCTCCTACCATGATTTTGGGGGCATCTCTCAAGATTTTGGGGGGGTCCACCACGATTTTGAGGTCCCACCACAATTTTGGGGGAGTCCACCAAAATTTCGGGGTCCCACCAGGATTTTTTGGGGGTTCCCCACGATTTTGGGGGTCTCCCACCACAATTTCTGGTTCCCACTAGGATTTTGGGGGTCTCCCACCAGGATTTTGAGGCCCCACCACAATTTTGGGGGGTACACCAAAATTTTGGGCTCCCACCAGGATTTTTTGGGGGTTCCCCACGATTTCGGGGGTCTCCCACCAGGATTTGAGGTCCAACCACGATTTTGGGGGGGTCCACCAAGATTTTGGGGGTCTCCCACCACAATTCTGGGATCCCACCAAGATTTTGGGGGCGTTCCACCACGATTTTGAGGTCCCATGAGGATTTTTGGGGGGTTCCCCATGATTTTGGGGGTCTCCCACCAGGATTTTGGCAGGGGGGCCACCAAAATTTCACAGTCCCACCAGGATTTTTTGGGGGTTCCCCACAATTTTGGGGTCCCACCAGGATTTTGGGGGTGGCCCACCAGGATTTTGGGGGTCTCCCACCAGGATTTTGGGGGGGTTCCACCATGATTTTTAGGTCCCACCACGATTTTTGGGGGGTCCCCACGATTTTTGGGGGGCATCCCCCAAGGATTTTAGGGTATCCCCCCCCCCTCACCCCTCTCCTCATCGCTGTCCTCCTCGCAGGATGACGACTCGGAAGCCGACGCCGACATTTTCTCCAGCTCCGAATCCTCGTCCTCGGCGGGCGCCGGCGGCCGATGACCGACGACGTTTTGGGGGGGCTGCGGCGGCGGAGGCAGCGGGGGCGGCGGCGGGGTCCCCCCCCCGACCTCGGCTTGAGCCCGGAGATACCTCCACCTCGCCGCCGCGAAGGAAAAATCGGGATCTCCCAAGATGGCCGTTTCGGGATGCGCCAAACCGTGCCGCGCCGCTCCCCGGAGGAGTTCGCCGTCGTGGTGACCTCGTTCCCACCACGGGGGTAAGTCGGGGCCGGGGGGGGGACAGAGCGCCAGGCGGGCGGGGAGGAGGGGGTGACGGAGGACCTGCTCGCGGAGAAGACGGAGGAGGGACAACCGGCGAAGACCTCGAGAAGCTCGAACGGCCGAGACGGGCGAAACGGGGATGGAAGGATCGGGAGGTTCTGGAGAAGATGGGGAAGAAAGCCGTCGTTGGGTTGGTCAAGACCATCGTTGGGTTGGCCAAGACCATCGTTGGGTTGGCCAACGGCACCCTTGGGTTGGCCAAGACCATCGGTGGGTTGGCCAAGACCATCGGTGGGTTGGCCAACAGCACCTTGGGTTGGCCAACGGCACCCTTGGGTTGGCCAAGACCATCGTTGGGTCGGTCAAGACCACTGTTAGGTTGGCCAATGGTACCCTTGGGTTGGCCAAGACCATCGGTGGGTTGGCCAACAGCACCTTGGGTTGGCCAACGGCACCCTTGGGTTGGCCAAGACCATCGTTGGGTCGGTCAAGACCACTGTTAGGTTGGCCAATGGTACCCTTGGGTTGGCCAAGACCATCGGTGGGTTGGCCAAGACCATCGGTGGGTTGGCCAAGACCATCGGTGGGTTGGCCAACGGCACCCTTGGGTTTGTCAAGACCATCGCTGGGTCGGTCAAGACCACCGTTGGGTTGGCCAATGGTACCCTTGGGTTGGCCAAGACCATCGTTGGGTTGGCCAGCGGCACCCTTGGGTTGGCCAACGGCACCCTTGGGTTGGCCAAGACCATCGTTGGGTTGGCCAACGGCACCCTTGGGTTTGTCAAGACCATCGCTGGGTCGGTCAAGACCACCGTTGGGTTGGCCAATGGTACCCTTGGGTTGGCCAAGACCATCGTTGGGTTGGCCAGCGGCACCCTTGGGTTGGCCAACGGCACCCTTGGGTTGGCCAAGACCATCGTTGGGTTGGCCAACGGCACCCTTGGGTTGGCCAAGACCATCGCTGGGTCGGTCAAGACCACCGTTAGGTTGGCCAATGGTACCCTTGGGTTGGCCAAGACCATCGTTGGGTTGGCCAACGGCACCCTTGGGTTGGTCAAGACCACCGTTAGGTTGGCCAACGGCACCCTTGGGTTGGCCAAGACCATCGTTGGGTTGGCCAACGGCACCCTTGGGTTTGTCAAGACCATCGCTGGGTCGGTCAAGACCACCGTTGGGTTGGCCAATGGTACCCTTGGGTTGGCCAAGACCATCGTTGGGTTGGCCAGCGGCACCCTTGGGTTGGTCAAGAACATCCCTGGGTTGGCCAAGAACATCCCTGGGTTGGCCAACGGCACCCTTGGGTTACTCAGTGCTGTTGGGTTAGCCAATGTCACCGGTGGGGTGGCCAATGTCATCGTTGAGTTAGTCAATGTCCCCCTTGGGTTGGCCAAGACAACCGTTGGGTTGCTCAAAGCCGTTGGGTTCCTCAGCGTCACCCTTGGTTTTGTCAATGCCATTGTTGGGTTGGTCAACGTCCCCCTCGAGTGGTGCCGACCAGCCAAAGTCTAACGGCCCCGTGGGGAGGTGCCCAACCCAAGAGGGAGCCCCAAACCCTGCAGAGATGTCCCCAACCCCATGGAGAATGTCCCCAAACCCACTGAAAGCTCCCTATCTCCATGGGGATGTCCCCAACCCCACAAGGACATCCTCAACCCCATGGAGAACGTCCCCAAACCCACTGGGAGCTCCTCAACCCCAAGGAGATGTCCCCAACCCCACGGAGAACGTCCCCAACCCCATGGAGAATGTCCCCAATCCCATTGGGAGCTCCTCAACCCCACAGAGATGTCCCCAAGCCCACGGAGAACGTCCTCAAACCCACTGGGAGCTCCTCAACCCCACGGAGAATGTCCCCAAACCCATTGGGAGCTCCTCAACCCCATGGAGATGTCCCCAACCCCACAGAGAACGTCCCCAACCCCATGGATATGTCCCCAATCCCACGGAGAATGTCCCCAACCCCAGGGAGATCGTCCCCAATCCCATTGGGAGCTCCTCAACCCCACGGAGAACGTCCCCAATCCCACGGAGAACGTCCCCAACCCCATGGACAGTGTCCTCAAACCCATTGGGTGCTCCTCAACCCCACGGACAATGTCCCCAACCCCACTGGGAGCTCCTCAACTCCATGCAGATGTCCCCAACCCCACGGAGAACGTCCCCAACCCCACTGGGAGCTCCTTAACCCCATGGAGATATCCCCAATCCCACGGAGATGTCCCCAATCCCAGGGAGAACGTCCCCAACCCCAGCGAAAACGTCCCCAACCCCAGCGAAAACGTCCCCAATCCCACGGAGAACGTCCCCAATCCCGTGGACAATGTCCCCAGTCCCATCGGGAATGTCCCCAACTCTATGGAGAACGTCCCCAACCCCACCACGGAGAACGACCCCAATCCCATCGGGAATGTCCTCAACTCCACGGAGAACGTCCCCAACCCCACCACAGAGAACGACCCCAACCCCACCACGGAGAACGACCCCAATCCCATCGGGAATGTCCCCAACTCCACGGAGAACGTCCCCAACCCCACCACGGAGAACGACCCCAATCCCATCGGGAATGTCCCCAACTCCACGGAGAACGTCCCCAACTCTATGGAGAACATCCCCAACCCCACCACGGAGAACGTCCCCAACTCCACGGAGAACGACCCCAACCCCACCACGGAGAACGACCCCAACCCCACCACGGAGAACGACCCCAACCCCATCGGGAATGTCCCCAACCCCACCGAGAACGTCCCCAACCCCACCGAGAACGTCCCCAACCCCACCACGGAGAACGACCCCAATCCCATCGGGAATGTCCCCAACTCCACGGAGAACGTCCCCAACTCTATGGAGAACATCCCCAACCCCACCACGGAGAACGTCCCCAACCCCACCACGGAGAACGACCCCAATCCCATCGGGAATGTCCCCAACTCCACGGAGAACGTCCCCAACCCCACCACGGAGAACGACCCCAATCCCACCACGGAGAACGACCCCAATCCCATCGGGAATGTCCCCAACTCCACGGAGAACGTCCCCAACTCTATGGAGAACATCCCCAACCCCACCACGGAGAACGTCCCCAACTCCACGGAGAACGTCCCCAACCCCACCACGGAGAACGTCCCCGATCCCACGGAGAACGTCCCCAACCCCACTGGAAGCTCCCTGTCTCCATTGGGAGCCCCCACCCTATCTCGGGGTGTGTCCCCCCCCCGAATTATCAGGGTGCCCCCCCCATACCATCTCCGGGGGCGGGCGGCAGGCGGCAAACCTGCCGGCACATGGCGACGAAACCGTGGAAGAATTTGGTGAGGTTCTCGTCCGTCTTCTTCTCCAACCTGGCCAAGGTCCGGAACCGACCCCAACGGAAACGACCTCCCTCCGGATCAAATTCCACCCCAAAACTCGAAGCCACTCGGTAAAAATCCGCTTGTTCCCGACGGGTCCACCTGCACCCCGAAAAAAAAATTCCAGTTAGGGGGTGCTGGCACCCCAAAAATACCAGTTAGGGCACCCAGCACCCCAAAATTCCTTGGGTGACATCCCCGAATCCCAAAATTCTGGATGTTGTGTTCTGGCAGCTCAAGGATCCAGGGATGGGGGTTCCAGCACCCCAAAAATACCAGTTATGGGGTCCCTGTACCCCAAAAATACCAGTTAGGGCACCCAGCACCACAAAAATACCAGTTAGGGCGCCCAGCAACCCAAAATTCCTTGGGTGACGTCCCCAAATCCCAAAATCCTGGATGTCGTGTTCCGGCAGCTCAAGGATCGAGGGATGGGGGTCCTGCTTCCCAAAAATACCAGTTAGGGGGTCCCTGTACCCCAAAAATACCAGTTAGGGGGCCCAGCACCCCAAAAATACCAGTTAGGGTGCCCAGCACCCCAAAATTCTTGGGTGACATCCCCGAATCCCAAAATCCTCGATGTCGTGTTCCGGCAGCTCAAGGATCGAGGGATGGGGGTCCTGCTTCCCAAAAATACCAGTTATGGGGTCTCTGCACCCCAAAAATACGAATTATGGAGTCCCTGTACCCCAAAAATACCAGTTAGGGGGTCCCTGTACCCCAAAAATACCAGTTAGGGTGCCCAGCACCCCAAAATTCTTGGGTGACATCCCCGAATCCCCAAATCCTCGATGTCGTGTTCCGGCAGCTCAAGGATCCAGGGATGGGGGTCCTGCTTCCCAAAAATACCAGTTATGGGGTCTCTGCACCCCAAAAATGCCAGTTATGGAGTCCCTGTACTCCAAAAATACCAGTTAGGGGGTCGCTGTACCCCAAAAATACCAGTTAGGGCACCCAGCACCCCAAAATTCCTCGGGTGACATCCCCGAATCCCAAAATCCTGGATGTCGTGTTCCGGCAGCTCAAGGATCCAGGGATGGGGGTTCCAGCACCCCAAAAATACCAGTTATGGGGTCTCTGCACCCCAAAAATACCAGTTAGGGGGTCCCTGTACCCCAAAATTCCTTGGGTGACATCCCCGAATCCCAAAACTCTGGATGTTGTGTTCCGGCAGCTGAAGGATCGAGGGATGGGGGTTCCAGCACCCCAAAAATACCAGTTAGGGGGTCCCTGTACCCCAAAAATACCAGTTAGGGTGCCCAGCACCCCAAAATTCTTGGGTGACATCCCTGAATCCCAAAATCCTGGATGTCGTGTTCCGGCAGCTCAAGGATCGAGGGATGCGGGTCCTGCTCCCCAAAAATATGTCGTCCCAGCACCCCAAAATTCCTTGGGTGACGTCCCTGAGTCCCAAAATCCTGGACATGGCGTTCCTGCAGCTCAAGAATCTACAGATGGGGGTCCTGCCCCCCAAAAATACCAGTTATGAGGGTGTCTGCACCCCAAAAACACCAGTTATGGGGGCCCAGCACCCCAAAATTCTGCGCATGGGGTTCCTGCACCCCCAAAAAATTGGGAACTGGGTTCCTGCACCCCAAAACTCCCTCCATGGGCTCCTGGCACCCCAAAACTCACCTGCAGTGTCTCACAGCACCCCAAAACCTCCCCACACAGGCTCCTCGCCCCCCCCAAAACTCACCTATATGGGCTCCTGGCACCCCAGTAATGTCTCACAGCACCCCAAAACCTCCCCGCATGGGCTCCAGGCACCCCAAAACTCACCTGTATGTAATCACAGCACCCCAAAACTGCCCCCATGGGTGCCCGGCACCCCAAAACCTCCCAATACGGGCTCCCTGCACCCCAAAACTCACCTGTACGGAACCACAGCACCCCAAAACTTTCCCACACGGGCTCCTGGCCCCCCCAAAACTCACCTCTATGGAATCACAGCACCCCAAAACTCCCCCGCATGGACTCCTGTCACCCCAATATTCACCTGTAATGTCTCACAGCACCCCAAAACATCCCTGTATGGAACCACAGCACCTGAAAACCTCCCTGAATGGGCTCCTGCCCCCCCCCAAACTCACCTATACGGAATCACAGCACCCCAAAACTCCCCCGTGTGGACTCCTGGCACCCCAAAACTCACCTGTAGTGTCTCACAACACCCAAAAACCTCCCCACACGGGCTCCTGGCACCCCAAAACTCACCTGTACGGAATCACAACGCTCCAAAATCGCCCCCATGGGCTCCTGGCTCCCCCAAAACTCCCCCATGTGGACTCCTGGCACCCCAAAACTCACCTGCAGTGTCTCACAGCACCCCAAAACCTCTGTACACAGGCTCCTGGCACCCCAAAACTCCCCTGTAGTGTCTCACAGCACCCCAAAACTGCCCTGCACGGGCTCCTAGCACCCCAAAACTCACCTGCAGTGTCTCACAGCACCCCAAAACCTCCCTGAATAGGCTCCTGGCACCCCAAAACTCACCTGTACGGAATCACAGCACCCCAAAACTCCCCCGTGTGGAGTCCTGGCACCCCAAAACTCACCTGTAGTGTCTCACAGCACCCTAAAACCTCCCTGAATGGACTCCTGGCACCCCAAAACTCACCTGCATGGAATCACAGCACCCCAAAACTCCCCCGCGTGGACTCCTGGCACCCCAAAACTCACCTGCAGTGTCTCACAGCACCCCAAAACCTCTGTACACAGGCTCCTGGCACCCCAAAACTCACCTGTACGGAATCACAACGCTCCAAAATCGCCCCCATGGGCTCCTGGCACCCCCAAAACTCCCCCATGTGGACTCCTGGCACCCCAAAACTCACCTGCAGTGTCTCACAGCACCCCAAAACCTCTGTACACAGGCTCCTGGCACCCCAAAACTCCCCTGTAGTGTCTCACAGCACCCCAAAACTGCCCTGCACGGGCTCCTGGCACCCCAAAACTCACCTGCAGTGTCTCACAGCACCCCAAAACCTCCCTGAATAGGCTCCTGGCACCCCAAAACTCACCTGTACGGAATCACAGCACCCCAAAACTCCCCCGCATGGACTCCTGGCACCCCAGTAATGTCTCACAGCACCCCAAAACCTCTGTACACAGGCTCCTGGCACCCCCAAACTCCCCTGTAGTGTCTCACAGCACCCCAAAACTCCCCCGTGTGGACTCCTGGCACCCCAAAACTCACCTGCAGTGTCTCACAGCACCCCAAAACCTCCCTGAATGGACTCCTGGCACCCCAAAACTCACCTGTACGGAATCACAGCACCCCAAAACTCCCCCGTGTGGACTCCTGGCACCCCAAAACTCACCTGTAGTGTCTCACAGCACCCTAAAACCTCCCTGAATGGACTCCTGGCACCCCAAAACTCACCTGCATGGAATCACAGCACCCCAAAACTCCCCCGCGTGGACTCCTGGCACCCCAAAACTCACCTGCAGTGTCTCACAGCACCCCAAAACCTCTGTACACAGGCTCCTGGCACCCCAAAACTCCCCTGTAGTGTCTCACAGCACCCCAAAACTGCCCTGCACGGGCTCCTGGCACCCCAAAACTCACCTGCAGTGTCTCACAGCACCCCAAAACCTCCCTGAATAGGCTCCTGGCACCCCAAAACTCACCTGTACGGAATCACAGCACCCCAAAACTCCCCCGCATGGACTCCTGGCACCCCAGTAATGTCTCACAGCACCCCAAAACCTCTGTACACAGGCTCCTGGCACCCCCAAACTCACCTGTAGTGTCTCACAGCACCCCAAAACTCCCCCGTGTGGACTCCTGGCACCCCAAAACTCACCTGCAGTGTCTCACAGCACCCCAAAACCTCCCTGAATGGACTCCTGGCACCCCAAAACTCACCTGTATGGAATCACAGCACCCCAAAACCTCCCTGCATGGGCTCCCTGCACCCCAAAACTCACCTGTAGTGTCTCACAGCACCCTAAAACCTCCCTGCATGGGCTCCTGGCACCCCAAAACTCACCTGTAGTGTCTCACAGCCCCCCAACCCCCCCCTACACAGGCTCCTAGCCCCCCATAAGGACTCCCGCCCCCCCCAAAACCCCCCCTCACCCCTTTACCTCTGCTGTTTCTCTCTCCTGGCCATCTCCTTCAGCTTGCAGGCGGCTTCGCAGCGCCGCCGACGCCGATCCCCCCGTTCGGCCGCTTCCACCCGGAGCTGTTCCCGTTGGTAGGAACGTTGGCAGGCGGTGATCAGCCGGCGTAAACGAGCCGTCAGCACTGAACCCGGCGGCCAGAAAGGTTGGCCCGGCTGGGGGGGTTGGCCTAGGAAAAGGGGGGTCAGGGGGAGAAAAAGGGGTTCAGGGGGGGACCCCAAGGGGTCCTATGGATCTCCTTGGGGTCCTATAGGGTGTAGGAGTGAGCCATCCTATAGGTTTGGGGGTCCTTATGGGGTTTGGGGGGGTCCCTATGGCCTCTTATACGTCTCCTTGGGGTCCCATAGGGTGTAGGAGCGAGATATTCTATAGGGATGGGTGTCCCCATGGGGTTTGGGGGAGTCCCTATGGGGTTGGGTGGTCCCTATGGGGTCTTATGGGTCTCCTTGGGGTCCCATGGGGTGTAGGGGCGAGATATCCTATACGGATGGGGATCCCTATGGGGTTTGGGGGGATCCCCATGGGGTCTTATGGGTCTCCTTGGGGTCCCATGGGGTGTAGGGGCGAGATATCCTATAGGGATGGGGATCCCTATGGGGTTTGGGGGGATCCCCATGGGGTCTTATGGGTCTCCTCGGGGTCCTATGGATCTCCTTGAGGGCCTATAGGGTGTAGGAGTGAGCCATCCTATAGGTTTGGGGGTCCCTATAGGGTTTGGGGGGGCCCCATGGGGTCTTATGGGTCTCCTTGGGGTGCCATAGGGTGTAGGAGCGAGATATCCTATAGGGATGGGGGTCCCTATGGGGTTTGGGGGGGGGCCCATGGGGTTCTACAGGTCTCCCTGGGGCTCTATGGATCTCCTTGGCATGCCATGGAGTGTAGGAGTGAGATATCCTATAGGGATGGGGGTTCCTATGGGGTTGGGGGGGTCCCTATGGGGTCTTATGGGTCTCCTTGGGGTCCCATAGAGTGTAAGAGTGAGATATCCTATAGGGATGTGGGTTCCTATAGGGTTAAGGGGGTCCCTGTGGGGTTGGGGGGGGTCCAAGGGGTCCTATGGATCTGCTTGGGGTCCTATGGGGTGTGGGGGTAAGATATCCTATAGGGATGGGGATTCCTATAGGGTTTGGGGGGGTCCCAAGGGGTCCTGTAGGTCTCCCTGGCATCCCATCGGGATATAAGGACGAGTTATCCTATAGCTCTGGGGGTCCCTCTGGGTCAGGGCCAGCCCTATAGGGTTCCCCAGGGTATCCTATAGATCTGGGGGTCCCTATGGGACGGCAGGGTCAGGGCCAGCCCTATAGGGGATGTGGGGCAGAGGGACCCTATAGGACAGAGGCACCCTATAGGGCAGAAGCATTCTATAGGGCAGAGGGACCCTATAGAGCTGGCCCACCCCCATTACCTTCATCCCCGTCCACCACCGAGATCTCCTCGTCCAGCAGCATCAGGGGGTCGGTCTAATTGGGAGGGGGGGGGTAAAGAAATCAGGGTCGTCCCCCCCAAATTTTGGGGGTGCAGATTTAGGGGGGGGGGGGCAGATTTAGGGGGGGGAGAGCCCCCCCAGATACCTCATCGTCCACCTCCTTCGCCGTCCCTGCGAGGGGCTTGTATTCGGGGTCTTCGCAGTCTTTATCGAAATCCACGCTGCCAGGGGGGCACAAGGATGATGGGGGGGGTCCCCAAAAATAAAGACCCTGACACGCCCCAAAAACACCTTTCTGGCCCCCCAAAATCCACCCCCCCCCCCTTTGGGTGCCTCAGCTCTTGAAGAGATTGAACTCATCCCAGCCCACAGCTGGTCAGTATTAGCATGGCGTGGTCATCATCGGCACCCCCAAAATTAGGAGGGGGGGTCCCCAAAAGTGTGTAGTGGGGGGGATTGTCCCTAAAATGGGGTGAAGGGATGTGGGTAACCCCAAAGTGGGGCTGGGGAGGGGAAAGGGGGACCCCAAAGAGGGGTTGGGGCACCCCAAAGAGATTCTGGGGCACCCCAAACCACCCCAAAGAGGGGCTGGGGCACCCCAAGACACCCCATAGTGGGGTCAGGGCACCCCAAATCGATTCTGGGGCACCCCAAAGAGGGGCTGGGGCACCCCAAAGCTCCCCAGAGAGGGGCTGGGGCACCCTAAAGACAGGTTGGGGCACCTCAAAGCCCCCCAAAGAGGGGCTGGGGCACCCCAAGACACCCCCAAAGAGGGACTGGGGCACCCCAAAGAGATTCCAGGGCACCCTAAACCACCCCAAAGAGGAGCTGGGGCACCCCAAAGCCCCCCAGAGAGGGGCTGGGGCACCCCAAAGTGGGACTGGAGCACCCCAAGACACCCCTGAAAGGGGCTGGAGCACCCCAAAGAGGGGCTGGGGCACCCCAAAGCCCCCCATAGTAGGGTCAGGGCACCCCAAAGAGGAGCTGGAGCACCCCGAAGAGATTCCAGGGTACCCCAAAGAGGAGCTGGGACACCCCAAGACACCCCCAAAAGGGGCTGGAGCACCCCAAAGAGGGGCTGGGGCACCCCAAAGCCCCCCATAGTGGGGTCAAGGCACCCCAAAGAGGAGCTGGGCCACCCCAAACCACTGCAACAAGGAGCTGGGGCACCCCAAAGCTCCCTGGAGAGGGGCTGGAAGACCCCAAAGCCCCCAAATAGGGGCTGGGGCACCCCAAAGCCCCCCAGAGAGGGGCTGGGGCACCCCAAATTTGTGGGGAGGGTCCCCCCAAACTCACCCTTCCCCGACGTCCAAGCGCTGCTCGGCAGCGATAGCCTTCTCGTCGGGGCGGCCGGCTTTCTCCAAGAAGCAGAGAGCGGGGTCGGCGCGCATGGTGTTGTATTTCTCATAGCCTGTTCTCCCCCACCAAAAAAAATAAAAAAAGGGGGGGACGATGACACTGTTACAAACCCAATTCTGCTGGGTTTCACCCCAAAATGGGCTCCCCAGCCCTGCAACGTACCGTGTTTGAAGACCCCGATGAGGAGGGATTTGTCGGCTTCGGCGTCCCACCAAGTGGTCGGTACCTCCAGCTGCTCCACCAGCGGGAACCAGATGTCGATCTCGCTGGGGATGGGGGGGGGAAATGGGGTGATTGGGGTGGTCAGGGGTACCCCAAAGTGGGACTGGAGCATCCCAAATCACCCCAAAGTGGGACTGGAGCATCCCAAATCACCCCAAAGTGGGACTGGAGCATCCCAAAGAGGGTCTGGAGCACCTCAAACCACACCAAAGTGGAGCCAGAACACGCCAAAGAAGTTCTGGAGCACCTCAAACCACCCCAAAGCGGGGCTGGACAGCCCGAAACCACCCCAAAGTCAGGCTGGAGCACCCCAAGACACCCCTAAGAGGGTCTGGAGCACCTGCAACCACCCCAGAAAGGGTCTGGAGCACCCCAAAGTGGGGCTGGGGCACCCCAGGACACCCTCAAAAAGGGCTGGAGCACCACAGAGAGGGTCTGGAGCACCTCAAACCAGCTCATGGTAGAGCTGGAGCACCTCAAACCACCCCAAAGAGGGTCTGGAGCACCTCAAAGTGGGGCTGGAGCACCCCAAGACACCGCTAAGAGGATGTGGAGCACTGGCAACCACCCCAGAAAGGGTCTGGAGCACCCCGAAGTGGGGCTGGGGCACCCCAGGACACCCTCAAGAGCATCTGGGGCACCCCAGAGAAGGTCTGGAGCACCTCAAACCAGCACATGGTGGAGCTGGAGCACCCCAAAGGGGATCTGGAGCACCTCAAACCACCCCAAGGTGGGGCTGGAGCACCCCAAGAGGGGTTGAAGCACCTCCAAACACCCCAGAAAGGGGTCTGGAGCACCTCAAACCAGCTCATGGTGGAGCTGGCGCACCCCAAACCACCCCAAAGAGGGTCTGGAGCACCTCAAACCACCCCAAAGTGGGGCCGGAGCACCCCAAAGAGACCCTGGAGCACCTCAAAGAAAGTCCCATGGACTCACCTGGCCATTGCCCCTGCCAGCACCTTCTCCGCCTGGTCCCCGATCACCTCCTGCCGCAGGTAGTAGAGCATCCGCACCCTCAGCAGAACCCTGGGAGATGGCGGGATGGGACGGTCAACAGAAAAACCCCAAAAAACCACGGAAAAGGGGACAAAGGGGACCTTCCAAGACCTCAACCTACTTGTTGCATTGGTGCTTGAGGTGCTTCTTGTAGCTCTCGTCTTGGAAGAGGGTATCGGGATTGTATTTGCGGATCCACTCGGCTTTGTGGACGTCAAAGGTGCTTTGGGACTTGACCTTCTTCCCCTTACGACCTCGAGGAACCGGGATGGAAAGACCTGGAGAAACGGGGTGGAAGAAGGAGAAAGACGTCAAGGTGGGACCTCAAGAGGTCCCCGGTTGTCCCGAAGCTCCTGTAGACCCTCACCCGAGTGGTTTTGGAGCTCCTTGGCCTTGCCGTTTTCGGTGGGGCTGATGAGATCCCAAATGAAGCCTTTGATGTTCTCGTCACCGCGGTAATGCAGGAGACAGTAGACCAAGATGGCCCGGCAGATGGTCTCCACGTCTCGCTCCGAAAGACGGCGTTTGAACCTCCCGTGGGACAGGATCTCCCGCCATCGACCCCAGCTGGCGGGGGAAGATGGGGTCAGTGGCCGGGGAGGTTCTCGGCTGGGGTTTCCCAACGTCCCAGCAGCCATCTCCACCGAGTTATCTACTCAAGGTTACCACCAGAGAAGAGCTGGAGCTTGTCCACTCTCTTCTCCACCATCTACTCTGGTGACAACCATGAGAAAAGGTGGAACCGGACCTGATCTATCTTCTCCACCAAGTTATCTACTCATGGTGGCCACCAGAGGAGACCTGGAGCTGGTCTGCTCTCCCCTCCACCATCTACTCAAGGTTGCCACCAAAGAAGAGATGGAACTGGACCTAGTCTGCCTTCTCCACCGAGTTATCTACTCGTGGTGACCACCAGAGAAGAGATGGAACTGGACCTGGTCTACCTTCTCCACCGAGTTATCTACTCAAGGTTGCCACCAGAGAAGACGTGGAACCGGACTTGGGCTGCTCTCCCACCCAAATATCTCCTCGTGGTTGTCGCCCCAGCAGGACCACTCCCTCCACTAACCATCTGCTCATGGTTGCCACCACGGCAGAGCTGGACCTGGTGTGCTTTCTCCACCAAGAACCATCTCACAGTTGCCACCACGGCAGAGCCGGACCTGCACTCGGTCTGCTTTCCACCAAACATCTGCTCGTGGTTGCCACCAAACCACACGTAGACCTAGACCCGATCTACTTTCTCCACCAAGAACCATCCCGTGGTTGCCACCAGAGCACAGCTGAACCCAAGCCCGTCCTCACCCGTAAACCAAGAGGTGCTTCTCCACGCGGAAGCAGTCGGTGCGACCGTAGGCGTGGTGCAAGGCGTGGTGATGCCGGTCGTGGCGACGGGATCGAGGTCTCTCCTCATCCTCGCTCTCCAGGTCCGAGAACTCCACCAGGTCGTCGTCCCGAAGGGTGCTGAAATGTCGCGTCTGCTTACGCACCCGCGGCGTGTCGATCACCAGGTTGTTCTGGACGACGGGATGGAGAAAACCGATCAAGCGCTGCCCCGCGCCGGCCCCACCGCTGACCCAACCCCACGGTTGTCCCCCTTCCCGTCTCAAACCTTGCTGTTCAGCAGGTCCAGGTCCAGGTCGGCTTTCTTGGCCCACTTCTGCCAGAAATTGGGGTCATCCAACGCAATATCGGTGCGGTTTTCGGAAGCCACGAAGCTCGCCTGGGGTTGGGTGAGGAGTTCGGGAGATGTTCGCCGACAAACCCCGAGGTGGGAGACGTTTCTCCCCGCCTCCGGCTCGGCAACGGCGGGAAGAGCGCGCGGAAATACCTTGGCAAAGGTGGAACCCTTCCCCTCGCTCTCGATGGTGATGGTGGTGGTACGGCGCAGCAGGATCTGGTCGATGTCTTCCTCGCAGAACTTGGAGCCTTCGTCGTCCTCTTCCATGATGGCTGCGTAGGCCCCTTTGCGCAGCAGGTCTTCGATCTCCTTTTTGGAGAACTGCTGGATCTGCCGGGGAGAACGGAGAAGGGAGGTGAGCGTAGGGCAAGGCGGGTGGCCCATGGGACCTGCTCCCATCCCAAACCAACCCCAAGCCCCACGTCCCTCAAGATTAGGGTCTTCATTTCCCATTTCCCTTGGAGAAACCCTTTCCCAAGGTCTTCGCGTCCCGTTTCCCTTGGAGAAACACTTCCCCAAGGTCTTCGCGTCCCGTTTCCTTTGGAAAACCCTGTCCCCAGGCCCTTCCCAACTCATTTCTCCTGGAAAACTCCACCCCCGGGGTCTTCACAACATGTTTGTCTTGAAGGACCCCATCCCTACGGTCTTCACGCCCCGTTTCCCTTGGAAGACCCCATCTCCATCATCTTCAGACCCCGTTTCCCTTGGAAGATCTCATCCCACAGATCTTCACGTTGCATTTCCCTTGGAGGAGACCATCCATGGGGTCTTCACAAAGTGTTTCTCTTGGAAGACCTCATCCCAACGGTCTTCATGCCCCGTTTCTCTTGAAGGATCCCATCCCCGTGATCTTCACGCCCCATTTCCCTCGGAAGACCTCATCCCTGTGGTCTTCAAGCCCCATTTCCCTCAGAAGACGCTATCCCAATGGTCTTCACACCCCATTTCTCTCGAAGGATCCCATCCCCGTGGTTTTCAAGCCCTATTTCCCTCGGAAGACCTCATCCCCAAGATCTTCACGCCCCGTTTCCCTCAGAAGACCTCATCCCCAAGATCTTCACGCCCCGTTTCCCTCAGAAGACCTCATCCCCAAGATCTTCACGCCCCGTTTCCCTCAGAAGACCTCATCCCCGTGGTCTTCACGCCCCGTTTCCCTCAGAAGACCTCATCCCCGTGGTCTTCACGCCCCGTTTCCCTCAGAAGACCTCATCCCCGTGGTCTTCACGCCCCGTTTCCCTCAGAAGACCTCATCCCCGTGGTCTTCACGCCCCGTTTCCCTCAGAAGACCTCATCCCCGTGGTCTTCACGCCCCGTTTCCCTCAGAAGACCTCATCCCCGTGGTCTTCACGCCCCGTTTCCCTCAGAAGACCTCACCCCCGTGGTCTTCACGCCCCGTTTCCCTCAGAAGACCTCACCCCCGTGGTCTTCACGCCCCGTTTCCCTCAGAAGACCTCACCCCCTTGGTCTTCACGCCCCGTTTCCCTCAGAAGACCTCATCTCCGTGGTCTTCACGCCCCGTTTCCCTCGGAAGACCTCATCTCCGTGGTCTTCAAGCCCCGTTTCCCTCGGAAGACCTCATCTCCGTGGTCTTCAAGCCCCATTTCCCTCGGAAGACCTCATCCCCAAGATCTTCACACCCCATTTCCCTCGGAAGACACCTCACCCCCGCGATGTTGCCCTCGCGTCCGCTCATGGACTGCAGCACGGCCTTGTCCAGCCCCAACTTGAGGCTGGCTTTATCGAACATCTCCCGCTCGTAGGAGTTGCGCGTGATGAGGCGGTAGACCTTCACCGCCTTGCTCTGCCCGATCCGGTGACACCGCGCTTGAGCCTGGAGGAAGGAAGAAGAGGGCGGGTGGGGATCAGGTCAGGATGAAGGCAACGCGACGCCAAACCCATGGCGGTGGGGCGGAGCCGGCGTCTACCTGGAGGTCGTTTTGGGGATTCCAATCGGAATCGAAGATGATGCAGGTGTCGGCGGCAGTGAGGTTGATGCCCAAACCGCCTGCCCGGGTGCAGAGGAGGAAGACGAAGCGATCCGAGTCGGGTTTGCTAAAGCGATCGATGGCGGCTTGCCGTAGGTTGCCCCGTACCCGTCCGTCGATCCGCTCGTAGAGGTACCTACCGAGATCACCGGAACCGCGTTCGGGGAGGGCACGAGGGTCCCCCCGCCGGGCCCACCCGTCGCCTCACCATCCCCCCCCCTCACCTCTTCTGGATGAGGTAGTCCTCCAAGATGTCGAGACATCGCACCATCTGGGAGAAGATGAGCACCTTGTGGCCGCCGGCTTTCAGCTTGGGCAGCAGCTTGTCGATGAGAACCAGTTTGCCGGCCGAGCGGACCATGGCCTGGAGGTGGAAGTCGTGGGGGACGTGGTGGTGGCAAGACTCCCGAAATTCGGCCAAGATCTTCTCCTCCGCGCCTGTCGGATAGGGAAAGGACCTGTCAGCGGGGTGGGACGCGAGACCTTCTCGGGAGACACCCCGCCAAAGCAAGACTCGAGGGGCATCAAAACCCAACCGGGTGAGCCGGAGGATCTCCCCCACCGCGACGTTGAGCCCAACGGACGGCTCTACGGAGGTTGGGGAAGGCAAACCCCAAATCCAAGAGGCCAAGTCCTCGGTGGAAGAAAGGACGAGGCCAGGAGAAGCAGGGACGGGGTGGCGTTAGCCCCTGAGGTCGTCCGCCGGCGGTGGGAGGACAAGGGATGCCCTGCCGCGTCGTTACCCACGTCTGGTTCCTCACCGTTGATGAGGTAGGGGTGGTTGCAGCACTTGCGCAGCTCCATCATGGTGTTGAGGAGGTTGGGCATGTTGGTGTGACCGGCGCCTTTGGAAAGGAAGGAGAAATTCTTCTCCAGGATGGCCCGGTAGTATTTCTTCTGAATGTTGGTCAACTCCACCTCAATGATGGTCTCTTGCTTGGGCGCCAGGTTCTTCTCCACGTCTTCCTTCAACCGACGGAGCATCATGGGCTTGAGGATGGCCTGGAGCTTCTGCACCTACAGGGGGGATCAGCAGGGCAACGTCACTGCGGGTCAGGAAGGACCCAAGTGGCCGGGGAAGGGTTCGGGGTCCTCCCGATGTTCTCACCTGCTCCTCGGTCTTGAGATCCCCAAAATCCTTGAGAAATTCTGCTTCGGAAGGGAACTGGGAAGGCTCCAGGAAGTGCAGCAGGCTAAAGAGCTCTTCCACCGTGTTTTGGAGCGGGGTGCCCGTCAAGAGAACTTTGTGTTCCTGATAACCAGGGGGTGTAAAACGTTAGGATTTGGGGTGGGGTAGGCATGGAACATGCCCAACCATCTCCAGGCATGACCAGCACCCCACACACACCTTCAGGACCAATCCCTGCGGCACGGGATGAGCCCAAACATCTCAAGATGCAACCGAGACCCCAAACACACCTCCAAAACCAATCCCCACGGCACAGGATGAGCCCAAACATCTCAAGATGGAACCAATTCCCCCACACACACCTTCAGGACCAATCCCCACAGCATGGGATGAACCCAAACATCTCCAGATGCAACCAAGACCCCACACAAACCTTCAAAACCAAGCCCTGCGGCATGAGATGAACCCAAACATCTCCGGATGCAACCAAGACCCCCCCCACACCTTCAGGGAACCCTGCTCTGCCCCACGGAGAGGAGCTGGGGTCTCCGTGTCCCCTTCCCCGTCCCCTTCTCCACCCCATCTCTCACCAGGTCCATGTGCTTGAGGCTGTCGAGCAACTTGCAGTTGCGGTTTTTGAGGCGATGGGCCTCGTCGATGATGACGCAACGCCACTCGATCTCCCGCAGCTCGGGGCAGTCGGAGAGGATCATCTCGAAGGTGGTGATGAGAGCGTCAAATTTGTAGGCTCCGGGGATGAGACGACCCTGAGGAGGGGACGAAGGTAGGGAGGTGGCTCCAACCTCGTCCCCAAACCTCGGGGAAGAGTTTTCGGAAGCGTCTCGAAGCCAAGAAGACCCAATGGCATCCTACCCGCGAGTCCTTGCAGTACATCTCGTACTGTTGGATCATCTGCCGGGAGGCCAAACTGCCGTGGTAAACGATGCTGTTCATCTCCGTCCAGGTATTAAACTCCCGCTCCCAGTTAGTGATGGTGGAGAGCGGAGCGATGACCAGGAAAGGACCCCGGATGCCGACGTTGTAGACTTCTTGCAAGAAAGCGATGGACTGGATGGTCTTGCCCAAGCCCATCTCGTCGGCCAAAATGCAGTTCTGCCTGCGGGGAGGCAAACGTAACGGCCGGTCGGCGATTGGGAGCCGCGATAACGTCCCCCGTGTCGTCCCGCCCGCCGTCCCGTTCCGCCACTCGCCTGTTGTACCAGTTGAAGAGCAACCAGTTGACCCCTTCCAGTTGGTATTCGCGAAGCTGGTTGTGGTTTTTGTATTCGTGGGAGAGCTCCAGTTTCTTCCAGGAACCGGCTTGGGGACGGGGCTGGGCGGAAAAAGGAAGGCGGGGGGGATGGAGATGACATCGCTGGCTGCCAAAATCGGGGTGCGGGGGGGACACGGGGAGGTGGAAGAGGACCCGGACGCTCACCAAACGCTTGAGTTCCGGGTGTCGGGCTTGGATGCGTTTGAACTCCCTGATCTTCCCCTCGTCTACGTCCTCTTTGAGCTCCCAAGTGCTGTCCTCGTAGGGTAGGGAGCACCACTTCACCAGGTAGTAGACCACCGGCTGCAACCCGGAGTAGGGTGGGGGGACAAAAAAAAGGGGGTGTCGGTGACGGGAAACGCCATTTTTTGGGGGGGACGGAAGTCCCCCGTCGCCCCGTTCTCTCCTCCTCGCTCACCTCCCCATTGTCTTTGTCGATGCTGTGGGACTCGTCCAAAATACGGTCTACCTCCACGTAGTCGGGGTTAAAAGGTTCTTCATCCTTTCAAGATGAAGAGGGGGGCGGTGAGCGGTCTCGCCAAACCCCCAAAACCCCTTCCGCGCTCCCCCCCCCCCCAAACCAGCACCTCGTGGAAAAAGTGTCGCATCTGCGTCATCTTCGTCTTGAAACGCTTCAGCTTCTGGTGGATCCTCTTGTCCTTCTCCAGCTGGTCGATGGTGGCCCACTCGCAGTGGAGATAAGAGCTGGGGGGAGGACACGGAACAGGGGGGCAAAGCGTCACGTCCACGTGGCAAAGCCCCCCCCCCACTGCGGCGAAGGGATTTGGGGGCTGTAAGGCCGTTTTTGAGCAACGTTGGCGCAAAAAACCACCCTTCGTCGACAGCCGCCTCGTTGTAGAAGCGCCGACGAGTTGTTGGGCTCACCGCCGCGTCCCCTCCATTGGGTTTGGAGAGCTCAACCCAACCGTCGTGGCCCAACAAGGAGCCTGCCGGCGGGGCGGCAAGGGTCCAAACGTGCCGTAGACCCCAAGGGGACGCCCCAAACCCATCCCACCTCCTCCGGCCACCTACTAGTTCTTGTACTTGACGAAAAACTCCTCCAACTCGATCAACTGCCCCGACGGAAGCTGCGGAGAACCAGGCAGGACGTTAAGAGTCGGCAAAATGCCGGCAAAACGCCCCCTATCACCGCCACCACGGTGGTCGCTCACCTCTTTCTTCACCACCCTCATGGAGAGGACCTTGTCCACGATGGCCGCGTCCTCCTCGCTGGGGTTTTCCTAGAGGCGGAGAAGAGAAAAAGATGAAGATGACGGTGGAAGGAGACGAAGATCACGGCGGACGCCACAAAACGGCATCTGAGAAGATAAAGCAAAGACCCCCCACCACAAAAAACTGCATGGAGGGCAACGTCTCGCCCTCCGGCTCCGGCTCCGGGGCGGGGGGTTGCGGGACCGGCGGTTGCTCGGGTCGGACCGGCCCCGTCACGTCCAGCTCTTCATCCTCCTCATCGTCGGTGATCTTGATGTCCAAATCTTCAGTGTATTTCTTGCGCTTGACTTGCCGATTCGACCGCCGTTTCTGGAAAGGGGAAAGGAAAACAGGATGCGGCCCCCGTCCATGCCAAAACGGCACGGACCTCCGCCGGCGGCGTCTCCGTACCTGCACGCTGGTTTCTTCTTCTTCCCGCGGCGACTGCGCCGGCATCACCTCGGCATCCGAGTTGTCGGAGGAGGCGTTGCGCTTCCGTTTCTTCCCCACCACCGGTGTGATGGTGCTACCGGGGCGAAATGGGGGCGTTAGGAGGGCGGAGATGGGACAGACGGATCCCTGCTCCGGGGGTTTACTCCAAGGCCAAGGGTTGGGGAACAACGAGGGCCAAAGTCTGGGGACGACGGCCAACGTTGGGGGGCAACGAGGCCCAACGCTGGGGGGCAAATGAGCATGGTTGGGGCGACAAAGACCACGGTTGGGCAACGATGGCCACCGTTGGGCGACAACGAAGGGCCACCGCTGGGTGACAACGAAGACCACGGTTGGGCGACAAGGGCCACTGTAGGGTGACAATGAAGACCATGGTTGGGCAACAACGAAGACCACAGTTGGGCAATGATGGCCACTGTTGGGCAACGATGAAGGGCCACCGTTGGGCGACAACAAAGACCACGGTTGGGTGATAACGAGGGGCTGCCATTAGGCGACAACGAAGACCACGGTTGGGCAATGAGGGCCGCCGTTGGGCGACAATGAAGGGCCACCGTTGGGTGACAACAAAGACCATGGTTGGGTGACAATGAGGGGCCGCCGTTGGGCAACAATGAAGACCATGGTTGGGCAATGAGGGCCGCCGTTAGGCGACAACAAGGGGCCGCCGTTGGGTGACGACAAAGACCATGGTTGGGCAACGATGGCCACCGTTGAGCGACAATGAAGGGCCACCATTGGGCGACAATGAAGACCACGGTTGGGCGACGAGGGGCCGCCGTCAGGCGACAACGAAGACCACGGTTGGGCGACAACATCACGGCCACCCCAACGAGGACACGCACCCGCGGCCAAACCCCTCCCAGCTATATTTGGGTGAAAATACGTCGTTTTTCGGAGCTGAGATCTCACCTGGGTTTGCTGCGCCCCTTGCTCTTGCCGGAGCCACCTTGACCCTTGCCCTTGCGGGGTCTTTCCTCCTTGGGTCCCCCGCGCTCGCCGGCCCCTTTCCGCCGGCGCTTCCGCTCGCCCTCCTCCTCGGGCCGGACGCTGGGCAGCTCGTCCTCGTTGAGGACACGGGGGATGTTCTGCTCGCCCCGGGCTCGGGCACGGGCGATGGCCTCGGCTACGATGCGATTGGCTTTCTCCTGCTTCTTCTGGTGCTCCAGCTTGCGGCTTTCTTCCGAGGCGCCCCGCGAGCCGGGGCTGGCCAGGGCGGCTACTTCGCTGCTGCTCAGCACCTTCACCACCGATAGACCGGGAGAACTGCCCTGAGACGAGCCGGCCTGCGGAGAAAAGCCAAAAATTGGGGTGGCACCAAGGTTGGGCGCGATGGAGACCAAGGGTTGGGCGCGATGCCACGGCCAAAACTGGGTGCAACTCCAGGACAAAAGCTTGGGTGCGACCAAAACCAAGAGTTGGGTGCAACGGAGACCAACGGTTGGGCGCAATGATGTGGCCAATATTGGGCACAACGCCGCAGCCAAAGGTTGGGCGCGATGGAGACCAAGAGCTGGGCACAACGCTGCGGCCAAAGGTTGGGCGTGATGCCACGGCCAAGGGTTGGGCGCAACTGGGACCAAAATTGGGTGCAACTCCAGGACAAAAGCTTGGGTGGAACCAAAACCAAGAGTTGGGCGCAACGGAAACCAAGAGTTGGGCGCAACGGAAACCAAGAGTTGGGCGGAACAATGTGGCCAAGATTGGGCGCAACTGGGACCAAAATTGGGTGCAACTCCAGGACAAAAGCTTGGGTGCAACCAAAACCAAGAGCTGGGCGCAACGCCGCAGCCAAGGGTTGGGTGCAACTCCAGGACAAAGGCTTGGGTGCAACCAAAACCAAGAGCTGGGCGCAACGGAGACCAAGCGTCAGGTGCAACGCCGCGGCCAATGGTCGGGCGCAACAGGGAGCAAAATCGGTTGCAACACTAGAACAAAAACATGAGCGCAACCAAAACCAAGAGTTGGGCGCGACACCGGGACCAAGGGTTTGGCACAACGGGGACTGTAGTTGGACAAAATGCCGGGACCGCCCCCCCGACGACCGCCCCCCAGAAGCTCCTCAGCTTCCCGGTCGCCCCAAAACCTCGCCGACGCTCACCTGGGGCTGTAGAACCACCTTCAACGGCACCGTCAACCTCTGCCCCGTCCCCCCCACGACCTGCGGCACGGAGGAGACGGCCACGGGAGCCGGCTGCCCACCGGCGCCGGCAGGTTGCTGGAGGAGTTGGATCTTCTGAGGAGCTCCCGGTTGGCCGGCAGGCGGTTGTTGAACCTGAAGTTGGATGGTGACCACCTTGGCGGGTTGGCCCGGCGTCCCTTTGGCTTGACCGAGAGCGGCCAATTGGTTGCCCTGCAACACGATCTTGCCCGGTAAACTACCCAACACCACGTGGCGTTGGCCGGGGGGAGCGCTACCGCCCGGCGGCTGTTGGAGCACCAAAGTGATGCGTTTCGATTCGCCCTGGAGGAGAGATGAGGGGAAAAAAAAAAGGGGCGGGGTCAGGGCGAGGACGGGGATCTCTGGGGAGCGTGGGTGGGGAGCTGGAACTCGGGGACCTCGTTATGGGGAGGTGACCCCAATCCTGGGGACATCAAGGACTTTGAGGACTCAATTATAGCAAGGTAACCCCAATCCTGAGGACCTCAGGGACTTTGGGGACACCACCATGGGGCGGTGACCCCAATCTTGAGAACCTCAGGAACTTTGGGGACCCCGCTATGTGGAGATGACCCCAATCTTGGGGACCTCAAGGACTTTGGGAACCCCGTTATGGTGTGGTGACCCCAATCTTGAGAACCTCAAGGACTTTGGGGACCACGCCATGGGGAGGTGACCTCAATCGTGGGGACCTCAAGGACTTTGGGGACCCCAAGGACTTTGGGGACCCGATTATGGGCAAGTGACCCCAAGGACTTTGGGAACCCCGCTATGAGGTGGTGACCCCAATCTTGAGAACCTCAAGGACTTTGGGGACCACGCTACGGGGAGGTGACCCCAATCTTGAGGACATCAGGGACTCTGGGGACCCCGCCATGGGGCAGTGACCCCAATCTTGAGGACATCAGGGACTCTGGGGACCCCGCCATGGGGCAGTGACCCCAATCTTGAGAACCTCAAGGACTTTGGAGACCACGCCATGGGGAGGTGACCTCAATCTTGGGGACCTCAAGGACTTTGGGGACCCCGTTACAGCGTGGTGACCCCAATCTTGAGAACCTCAAGGACTCTGGGCACCCCGCTATGGGGTGGTGACCTCAATCGTGGAGACCTCAAGGACTTTGGGGACCCCGTTACAACGTGGTGACCCCAATCTTGAGAACCTCAAGGACTTTGGGGAGCTGACCCCAATCTTGAGGACCTCAGGAACTTTGGGGACCCCGTTAAGGGGAGGTGACCCCAATCTTGGGGACCTCAAGGACTTTGGGGACCCCGTTAAGGGGAGGTGACCCCAATCCTGAGGACCTCAGGGACTTTGGGGACCCCGTTAAGGGGAGGTGACCCCAATCCTGAGGACCTCAGGGACTTTGGGGACCCCATTAAAGGGGTGGTGACCCCAATCTTGGGGACCTCAGGGACTTTGGGGACCCCGCTGTTGGGAGGTGACCCGGACTCCGGTGGCCCCCGGCAAATCACCCTGAGCCCTCCAAACCCAAAGACCCCAACCCAAGGAGACAACCCCAAACTTGAAGACCCCCCCCACGCCACCCTGAAGACCCCAACCCCCAAGACCCCCACCCAAGGGGACAACCCCACCTCAAAGACCCACCCAACCCCACCCTGAGCCCCCCCCCCACCCCAAGGCCCCCCCCCCAACCCCCCAAAACCTCAACCCAACGAACTGACCCCAACCTTGAAGACCTCCCCACCCAACCCTGAAGACCCCAACCCACCAAGTCCCCCACCCAAAGGTACAACCCCACCCTCCAAGCCCCCCCCACCCCACCCTGAGCCCCGCCCAACCCCATAGCCCCCCCACCCACCCCACCCCGAGCCGCCCCACCCACTCCGAGCCCCCTCCCAACCCCAAAGACCCCAACCCAAGAAGACAAACCCAACCTTGAAGACCCCCCCGCCCAACCCCGAAGACCCCAACCCCCAAGACACCCACCCATGGGTGCCCCCACCCATGTCACCCGCCCCCCCAACCCACGTCACCGCCCCCCCCCCCACCCCTTCGTCACCTGCGCCGGCGCCGACGTGAGGGTGACGGCGGGTTTGAGGGGGGTCCCGGCCCCCCCAGCTTTGACCGGCTGCAAAACCAATTGCTTGACGGGTCTTCCCGGTTGAACCAATCGGTGAACGGCGGCGGCGGCGGCTGGGGGGGCCGTTCCGGTAGCCCCCCCGGTTCCGGCTGGAGTCACTTTCCCGGTTAAAACGGCGGCGGCGTTACCGGTAACGATGGAAACGCCGGGTCGAAGTTGCGGGGTGCCGGTTAAAACTTTGGCGAAAGTCACTTTTCCGCCGTTGGGCGCGGTCCCCCCGCCCGCTACGGGAAGGGCGGGCGATTGGGTGGGACCTGAGGGCGTCGCCCCCCCCGGGGGGGCTTTAAGGATAACGATTTTAGGGGGTTGGGGACCCCCCCCGGAGGAGGAAGAAGGGGTGGGGGGTAACGAAGCCGAGACCCCCATGAAGGGGTTGCCTTGACTGAGAACGTCACGTTCGGGGGGAATTTGGGATCGAGGGGGGTCGGGTGGATTTTGGGGGGGCAAAGAAGGTTCCGGAGGGGGGGCGGGGGGATCCGGGGGGGGGTCCGGAGGAGGTTGGGGGGGTTCTAAAGCCCCCGTTAACCCTAAAGCTTCTTCGATGGGATCGTGGGAAGGGGGGGGCGAAAGTTTCGTCCGTTAAAGGGTCGAGCCCGAAAAGGTTGGGGTCGTCGAAAAGGTCCATGATGGGGTCGGCCATTTTTTGGGGGGGGGGTGTTAAAAAAAAAAAAAAAAAAGGGGGGGGGAAGGTGGTTTTTTTGGGGGTCCCCTCCCCCCCTAGAGGGGGGAGGGTTTGGGAAGGGGGCGGGGGCTCACGTCAGGCTGCGAGGGGCGGCGGGGGGGTCCGGACCTCCGAGCTGTGGGGGGGGGAAAGAAGAAAAATTAAAGGGGGGAACCCCCAAAAGTGCTGCCCCCCAACTGACCCCGCCCCTGACTGACCCCACCCCTCCAACTGGCCCCACCCCCCCAAATTTGGGGTGACCCCTTTCCATAAATCTTGCCCCCCCCCCCCCCCCCCCCCCCCCCAAAATGCACAGACTCCCCCAAAACTGGCTGTGAGGGTGAGGCGGGGGAATGGTGCCCAGTAAGAGGGGAAGTGGGGGGTACTGGGAGCTCCAGTAACAGGGGAGTGGGGGGAACTGGGACTCTAGTAAGGGGGGGAACTGGGGTGCCCAGTGCTGGGGGAACTGGGATGGCCAGTTAAAGGGGAATGGGAGGCACTGGGGTGCCCAGTAAGAGAGGAATGAAGGGAACTGGGGTGCCAAGTAAGAGGGAAAATGGGGGCACTGGGCAGCCCAGTAAGAGGGGAAGTGGAACCCCCAGTAAGAGGGGGATGGGGGGCACTGGGAGCCCCAGTAAGAGGGGAACTAGGGTGCCCAGTCACGGAGAAACTGGGCCCCCCAGTTAAGGAGGAATGAGGGGAACTGGGCTGCCCAGTAAGAGGGGAAGGGTAAGAACCGGGCTGCCCAATCATGGGGTAACTGGGGTGCCCAGTAAGAGGGGAATGGGGGGAACTGGGGTGCCCAGTCATGGGGGAACTGGGCTGCCCAGTAAGAGGAGAAGGGGGAGAACTGAGGTGCCCAATCATGGGGGAACTGGGGTGCCCAGTAAAAGAAGAAGGGGGAAAACTGGGATGCCCAATTATGGGGGAACTGGGATGCCCAGTAAGAGGGGAATGGGGAGAACTGGGGTGCCCAGTAAGAGGGGAATGGGGAGAACTGGGGTGCCCAGTAAGAGGGGAATGGGGGGAACTGGGGTGCCCAGTTAGGATGGAACTGGGCAGCCCAGTAAGAGGGGAATGGGGAGAACCAGGCTGCCCAGTCATGGGGTAACTGGGGTGCCCAGTAAGAGGGGAATGGGGGGAACTGGGATGCCCAGTAAGAGGAGAACTGGGCAGCCCAGTAAGAGGGGAATGGGGGGAACTGGGATGCCCAGTAAGAGGAGAACTGGGCAGCCCAGTAAGAGGGGAATGGGGAGAACCAGGCTGCCCAGTCATGGGGTAACTGGGGTGCCCAGTAAGAGGGGAATGGGGGGAACTGGGATGCCCAGTAAGAGGAGAACTGGGCAGCCCAGTAAGAGGGGAATGGGGGGAACTGGGATGCCCAGTAAGAGGAGAACTGGGCAGCCCAGTAAGAGGGGAATGGGGGGAACTGGGGTGCCCAGTCGTGGGGGAACTGGGATGCCCAGTAAGAGGAGAACTGGGGTGCCCAGTAAGAGGGGAATGGGGGGAACTGGGCCGCCCAGTACAATCCAACTGGTCTCACTGGTGTCCCCGTCCCCCCCCCCGCGGCCTCCCTCCCCCTCCCTCCGCGGGACCAAACCACCCGTGAGGTGATAACGGGGGGGGGGGAAGCCACAAACACCCCCCTCCTCCTCCTCCCCCCCCCCCCCCCCCAAAATTTTAAAACCGCCGGGGCCTTACCTTGAGGGGGGGGGGAGGGGAAAAGGGGGGGGGTCTCCGGAGGGTGGGGGAGGGGCAAGGAAAAGGAAAAGGGGGGGGGAGAATATTGACGTCTTTCCCCTCCCCCCCCCCCCCCCCCGCGTTTCGGCGGTGGCCTCACCCCGCGGGCGCGCGCGCGCGCGCGAGAGAGAGAGAGAACAAGGGGCGGCGGGGGGGGGGGGGGGGCGCGCGCACGCCGCCACCCCAACCGGCTCCTGGCTCAGGCCCCGCCCCTTCCCTCCCAGTTCTCCTCACGCCATTGGACGACGGGCGAGGAGGAAAAAAGGACGGGATTGGCGGAGGGGGTTGAAGGGAAAAAGGGGGTGGGGCTTGGTCGGAAGTGACATTGGGCTTGGGAGTTCATAGGAGGGGGGAAGGGGGCGGGGTTTATGAGGGGGAGGGTGTGGCCGCGGCTGAGGCGGCGGCGGCGTTCCCCCCCCCCCCAGCGCGGCCGCCATCTTGTGGGCGCTGAGGGGATGAGGGGGACTTAACCCCTGAGGCGCCGGCCCTCGGGGCGCCAGCGCAGACAACAAAAAAAAAATAAACGGCACCACGAAAAAAACCCCATGGTTTCAACCCCCAAACTGTTTGGTTTAAGCCCAAACACCTTGGTTTAAGGCCCAAACCCCCCTGGTTTAAGCCCCCAAACCCCCCCTAGTTTAAGCCCCCAAACCCCCCCTAGTTTAAGCCCCCAAACCCCCTTCGTTTAAACCAAAACCCCTGGTTTAAAGCCCCAAACCCCCTTCGTTTAAACCAAAACCCCTGGATTTAACCCCCAATGCTTCGATCTAACCCCCAAACCCCTTGATTTCACCCCAAGCCCCCTGATTTCACCTCAAAACCCCCAAACCCCTTGATTTCACCTCAAACCCCCTTGATTTTGCCACCAAACCCCTTGATTTTGCCCCACCGCCCCCGATTTCACCTCAAAACCGCCTTGATTTAACACCCCAATCCCTTGATTTCACCCCAAACCCCTTTGATTTCACCCCCAAACTCCCCAAATTCACCTCAAACCCCCTTGATTTAACCCCCAAAACCCCTTGATTTCACCCCAAACCTCCCTGATTTCACCCCAAACCTCCCTGATTTTACCTCAACCCCCCTTGATTTAACCCCCAAATCCCTTGACTCCCCCAAACCCCTTTGATTTCACCCCAAACCTCTTGATTTTTACCCCAAAACACCCTTCAATTCTCCCCCCCAGCTGCTTTTGCCCTGTAAAAAAAACCCGCCTCGAAATTGCAATCACAATCGCGCACCAGAAGATGGAATAGCTGCCAAAAATAAAGGTATTCACCTCAAAATTAACAGTTTTGGTTAAAAAAAAAAAGGGGGGGGGGGGACACCGGATGGTTTGACAGTGCTGAGGAAAGCGGGGGCAAAACCCCTTGAAAAAAACGCCCAAATAGCTGAAAATTGCACCCAAATTTCCCCAAACTGACGACTATTTTGTTAATATAAAGCAGCAAAATCCAGAATTAAACGTTTCTGAGAAAGTCAAGGTTAAAGTTGTGGCCAAAGAGCCAGTTTTAACCTCCAAATGCCCCCAAACGTATTTTTTTCATTAATGAAAAAGCAACGGGGAGAAAAAAAAACATGTTATTAACCGTTTCTGAGGAAATTGGGGTTAAAATTGTGGCTAAACCCTTTCAAAAAAGCAGTTTGAAACTACAAAAATCACATGAGACTGCGCCCAACCCCCCCCAAAATGGTCATTTTTGTTAATGAGAATAAAAAGCTCATAATTAACCTTTTTTTTTTTCTTTTTGAGGAAACTGGGATCAAAATTGAGGCCAAAACCCCTGAAAAAAATCAGTTTTGAATGAAAAAATAACTGGAAAATGGCACAAAATCCCCCCCCAATTTACTTATTAATAAAAAGCAGAAAAATTCTGATTAACCAGCTCCTGAGGAAATTGGCGTCAAAATTGTGACTAACTCTCCTAAAATAAAAATATCAATTTTAACCCCAAAACTGGTTCCAAATAGCACCCAAATCCCCCCCTCTAATTGACTTTTTTTTGTTAACAAAAGGCATAAAAATTCAGAATTAACCAACCCTGAGAAAATCGGGGTCAAAATTGGGGCCAACGCACCCCAAAAAATCCATTTAAAATCCCAAAATAGCTCAAACTGGCACCCAACAACACCGCAACGGAACTACCCTGCTCCACATTAACCTTTTTCCTGCAAAATTAACCCAAAACCAAACCAGGAGCTACAATTATTCTCCCCAGAGCCAAAGCTGCTCGGCGAGGGAATAAATTAAGTCGCCAAAATACAATACACTGCCCCCCAATTAATTAAAAACCTCAAGTGGGCTTTTACTCGTGAAATTATTACGTATTTTTTTTTAGCAAAAAGGTTCGCAAAACCTTTTTTTGTTCTTTTTTTGAAGGAAAACAAAAGCGAAACCCTACTAAATGTTTTTACGTTCCTCTTCAAAAAAAACCATAAGAATGGGGCGAAAATCCCTTTTCAAGCACTTTTTATCTCTGTAAAACCCCACAAACATAAATTATTAGCAATAAATAATCCCCAAAACCACTTTAAAAATTGTCTTAAACCCCAATTTTGGCAATTTTTAACCAACTTAAAGCTCAATAACAATGTTGAGTTTTTCATTCAAACTTAAAGAGAACTGCGTAGCGTGTTTTGCCCCAAAACGCCCCTTTTTGGGCAGCGGGCTCAGAAAGAGATTAAAGAATAAGTAGCAAACCCCTTAAATTTGGGGGTAAAAGCCCCCAAATGTGGAGTTTGGGATGGGCGTGGCTTGAGGGGGCGTGGCGTTGACGCCATCTTGGGTCTTAGCCCCGTAACCAACGCCGCGCCGGCAACACCCAAGGCGGCCTGTTGTGTGTTGGCCACCACGTTGGCCAAGGTCAACGTCTTGGCCAACGTCTTGGCCAACGTCTTAGGACACCGCCAACGGCTTGGCCAACATGGCGGCCAACGCCTTGGGCAGTGCCGACCTCTTGGCCAACGTCTTGGCCAAACTTTTGACCAACGCCAACCTCTCGGTCAACGCCTTGGCCAACGCCAACGCCTTGGCCAACGCCAACGCCTTGGAAGACCTCACCCGCCCTCCTCTTCCACCACCGGCGCGCCGAGACGCCGCCAAATCGTGGGGGAGGGGCACAGTTGGTTTCGGGGGGTGGGGTTTGGCCCCTCCCACCCCCCGCCCCCACCCGAAACCCCAACGTCACCTGGGGTTGGCGATGAGCTGGATGGCGCGGTGGGGGGCGGCTTCCAACCGGGAGGTCTCGTTCCTGGGGGGAGGGGTCATTAGGGGGGTGGGGACACAAAACTGGGGGAGGGGGGGTTGCCCCATTTTTGGGGGGGGGGCCTGATGATGTCAGAGAGCGGGAGGGACTATGTGCCCCCGTATCCTCCCTATAGAGCTCTATAAGCCCCCTACACGCCCCTATGCCCCCCATAGCCCCCCCTCAGACCCCTATATGGCCTCATTAGCCCCCCTGTAGACCCCTATATCTCCCTATACTGCCCCATAGCCCCCCCCAGCCCCCCCATATCCCCCATACCACCCCGTAGCCCTCCATACCCCCCATACTGCTCCATAGCCCCCCTGTAGACCCCTATACTCCCCTACACCGCCCCACAGCCCCCCCATAGGCCCCTATACCCCCTATAGCAGCCCATAGCCCCCCCTTACACCCCTATATGGCCTCATTAAGCCCCCCTTGTAGACCCCTCTATCCCCCTATACTGCCCATAGCCCCCCTACAGAGCCTCATAGACCCCCCCAGCCCCCCTATACCACCCCATAGCCCCCCTCTATAACCTCATAGCCCCCCACAGCCCCCCCATAGGCCCCTAGAGGCCCTGTACCCCCCCCATATCCCCTCTATAACCCCTAAACGGCCCCATAGCCCCCCTGACCGGCCCCTATACCGCCGATACCCTCCCCACAGCCCCCCCCCCGGCCCCTATAGGCCCCGTACCCCCCCCCATATCCCCTCTATAACCGCTTATACCCCCCTATACGGCCCCCATAGCCCCCCCATCGGCCCCTATACCGCCCTATAACCCCCCCACAGTCCCCCCCCAGGCCCCTATAGGCCCCGTACCCCCCCATATCCCCTCTATACCCTCCTATACGGCCCCATAGCCCCCCCCATTGGCCCCTATACCGCCCTATACCCCCCCCAGGCCCCTATAGGCCCCGTACCCCCCCATATCCCCTCTATACCCTCATATACGGCCCCATAGCCCCCCCCATCAGCCCCTATACCCCCCCCCAGGCCCCTATAGGCCCCGTACCCCCCCTTATCCCCTCTATACCCCCCCATACTCCCCCATATGGCCCCATAGCCCCCCCCCGGCCCCTATAGGCCCCGGCCCCCCCCCCAGGCCCCTATACGGCCCCATCGCCCCGCCCCCCCACCAGACCCCTACACCCCCCCCACCCCCCCCGTTCCCCCCCCCACCCCCCCCCCGCCCCGGGGCGTCGCCGCCGATGACGTACCGGACGCGTCCCGCGCGCGGCATGACGCCGTCACCCGCCCCCAAAGGCCGCTCTGCCCGCCGGCGGACGCCGCCTCTACTCCTCCCGCTTCCGGCGCTGGCCACGCCCTCCCCCGCCCTCACCTCGCTTCCGGGAGACGCTCCGCCCCGCCGCCTCGGTGGTTCCCCACCCCCTTCCGTCGACGCTCTAGCCCAGTCCTCCAACGCTTCTCTACTCTCCTCCCGCGCCCATTGATCCCCCAATTTCTCCCCGAGGGGGCGTGGCCGCGCCGGAGCCCCACCCGCCCGCCCCGCCCCCCCGCGGCGCGCACGCTCCGCCCCCCCACCGCAACCTCCCCTCACACTCTATGGTCGCCTCGCCGGAAGTGGCGTCACGGAACGGAAGGCGGGACTTCCGGTTCCGGGGCAGGCCGCCCGCGGGGCAGGCCTCTCGTTTCGGCGGCGCGGAGCCATGGAGGTGAGGGGAATCGGGGCGGGTTTGGGGTCCCGGGGGTGGGAATCGGGGTCCCGGGGAGCGTCCACGGGGGATCTGGGTCACGGGGGGGCACCCACGGGGGGATTTGGGGTCTCGGGGGGACACCCACGGGGGGATTTGGGTTTTGGCGGGACACTGACAGGGATTTTGGGCCATGGGGGGGCACCCACGGCGGGTTTGGGGTCTCGGGGGGGCACTCACAGGGGATTTTGGGTCTTGGGGGGCACCCACGGGGGTTTGGGGTCACAGGGGGGCACCCACGGGGGGATTTGGGGTCTTGGGGGGGCACTCACAGGGGATTTTGGGTCATGGGGGGCACCCACGGGGGGTTTGGGGTCACAGGGGGGCACCCACGGGGGGATTTGGGGTCTTGGCGGGGCACCCACGGGGGGATTTGGGGTCTTGGGGGGGCACTCACAGGGGATTTTGGGTCATGGGGGGCACCCACGGGGGATTTGGGGTCGTGGCGGGGCACCCACGGGGGGATTTGGGTCTTGGGAGGGGACCCAGGGGGGGATCTGGGTCTTGGGGGGGCATCCACGGGGGGATTTAGGGCCATGGGGGGCACCCACGGGGTATTTAGGTCACGGGGGGGCACCCATGGGGGGTCTTGGGTCACGGGGGGGACCCAGGGGGGTATTTGGGTCTCGGGGGGGCACCCACGGGGGTGTTTGGGTCACGGGGGGGCACCCACGGGGGGATTTGGGTCTTGGGGAGGCACCCACGGGGGTATTTGGGTCACGGGGGGGCATCCACGGGGGTTCTTGGGTCATGGGAGGGGACCCAGGGCGGGATCTGGGTCTTGGGGGGGCACCCACGGGGGGATTTTGGTCTCAGGGCGGCACCCCACGGGGGATTTTGGTCTCGGGGGGGCACCCACGGGGGGATTTGGGTCTCGGGGGGATACCCACGGGAGGTTTTGGGTCACGGGGGGGGCATCCACGGGGGTGTTTTGGGCCACGGGGGGGGACCCACAGGGGAAATTGGGGTCATGGGGGGGCACCCACGAGGGAAATTGGGAGCATAGGGGGGGCACCCACCCGTGGGTGCTCGCCCTCACCCCCCACGACCCCCCCCAAATCCCCCCCCCCCCCCAGTTCCCCGGTGGCAGCGACAACTACCTGGCCATCACCGGCACGGCGCACCCCTTCCTCACCGGGGCCGAGGTGAGAACACGGGGCGAGGGGGGGAACCCCCGAATTCGGGGGCGGGGGGGTGTCAGACCCAGCGGGAGGGGGTCGACGGGTGAAAATCAACGAAAAGCCGGTGAAATTCCTCAAAACGCGGCTCGGGAAATGGGCGGTGTGGGGAGGGAGAGGGAAAAAATTTGCTTTTTCCGGGGGAAATTGGGGCCAAATGCTCAGAAATGGGAGGTTTAAGGCACAGGGAAGTTCAAAGTGGCAGCAAAATCCCCCCCGAATATATAGAAGTAGCACTAAAACATCCTAAAATGGCACAAAAATCCACCAGAATAGCTAAAAATGGCACCAAGATCCACTGAAGTAGCTCAAGAGAGTTGTAAAATCCCCCCAAAATCCCTTAAATTGGCACTAAAATCTCCCAAGTAACCAAAAATGGCAGTAAAATCCCCCCAAATAGCCAAAAATGACACAAAAATTCTCCAAAATAGCTCAAAAGAGCAGCAAAATCCCCCCAAATAACACAAAAATCTCCACAAAATAGTTCGAAACAGCAGTGAAATACCTCAAAATACCTAAAAGCACTAAAATCCACTAAAATTGCTCAAAATAATAGCAAGACCCCCCCCAAATTGCTTAAATTGTCAGTAAAATGCCCCCAAATAACCAAAAATGGCACTAAAACCCCACAAAATAGCACAAAAATCCTTTAAAGTAGTACAAAATGGCATTAAAATTTTCCAAAGTAGTTCAAAATGAAAGTATAATTGCACAAAACATTTAAAAATGGCACTAAAACCCACTAAAATATCTCAAATTAGCAGCAAATTTCCCCCCAAATTGCTTAAAAAGGGACTGAAGTCCCCCCAAATAGCCAAAAATAGCACTAAAATCCCCCAAAATAGCTAAAAATGGCAATAAAAACTACTAAAATATCTCAAAATAACATCAAAATCCCCCCCAAATCACTCAAAATGGCACTAAAATCCCCTCAAATGGTTCAAACTAGTACCAAAGTCCCACAAAATTGCCTTTTTCGGTTAATAAAAAGGCAAAATTGGGTTTTTTGGTTAATAAAAAGGCAAACTCCTCCGTAATTAACCCCACAAAGAGGGAATTGATGTCAAAATTGTTCCCCAAACCCCAGAAAAATCAGTTTGCACCCTCCAAAATAGCACCAAATTCCCCCAGAGTTGACTTTTTTTCATTAATAAAAGGCTGAAAAATTCACATTTAATCTTTCAAAGTAGAATTTGGCATTAAAATTGTGCCTGGAACCATAAAACCCCCCAATTTTAAACTCTCTAATTATTAAAAAACAACACCCTAATCTCCCAAATTGTTGTTTTTGTTGTTAATAAAAAACAGAAAAATTCCTCTTTAACCCCCTGGAGAACAAATTGGGGTCACGTTTCATCCCAAATTCCTTTAAAAAACCAGTTTTTAAACCCCAAAATGGCTCAGAACAACCCCACTCCCCAAAATAGGAGGTTTTCTTAATAAAAAATGGAAAAGTTCATATTTAACAACACAAAATGGGAATTGAGATGAAAATATTTCCAAGATTTATTTAAAAATTCAGATTATAAACCTCAAAATTACCCCACCCACCCCCAAAATTAGCATTTTTCATTAATAAAAGGCAAAAAAATCCAAATTTAACCACACAGAATGGGAATTGGGGTGAAAACTGTTCCCAAATTTATTTCAAAAATCAGACTATCAGCCTCAAAATGGCCCCAAC
>NC_091511.1:5756824-5855590 GCF_947461875.1 Haliaeetus albicilla
TTGGGGGTCCCGAGGGGGAGATACGAGGGGTTGGGCGGTCCTGGGGGGGAGAAAAGGAGGCTGGGAGAT
The DNA here is from genome assembly GCF_947461875.1 of Haliaeetus albicilla. Lineage (NCBI taxonomy): Eukaryota > Metazoa > Chordata > Aves > Accipitriformes > Accipitridae > Haliaeetus > Haliaeetus albicilla. The sequence goes on from NC_091511.1 coordinate 5,756,894, forward strand.
AAGAGGGGTTTGGGGGGGGGAATGGGGGGGCTTGAGGAAGAGATGTGGGGAACTGGGGGTCCTGGGAGGGGGATTGGGGGGTTTTGTGGGGGGAGAAGGGGGGCTGGGGGTGGGTGTGGGGGTCTTTGGGGGAGAGATGAGGGGTAGGGGGAAGATATGGGGGTCCTGGGGGGGGAGAAGGGGGATGGGGGGGAGATAAGAGAGGTCTGGAGGGGAAATGGGGGTCCTGGGAAGGGGATTATAGGGGTTTTGTGGGGGCAGAAGGGGGGCTGGGGGCGGGTGTGGGGGTCTTTGGGGGGAGAGATGAGGGGTAGGGGGAAGATATGGGGGTCCTGGGGGGGGAGAAGGGGGGTGGGGGGGAGATAAGAGGGGTCTGGGGGGGAAATGGGGGTCCTGGGAAGGGGATTATAGGGGGTTTGTGGGGGCAGAAGGGGGGCTGGGGGCGGGTGTGGGGGTCTTTGGGGGGAGAGATGAGGGGTAGGGTGGGAGATATGGGGGTCCTGGGGGGTATGAGGGGGAATGGGGGAGAGATAAGAGGGTTCTGGGGGGGAACCGGGGGTCTTGGGATGGGGATTATGGGGGTTTTGTGGGGGGAGAAGGGGGGCTGGGGGCGGGTGTGGGGGTCTTTGGGGGGGTATGGGGGCTTGTGGGGGGGAGATATGGGGGTCTTGGGGGAGAAAAGGAGGCTGGGGGGGAGATAAGAGGGGTCTGGGGGGGAAATGGGGGTCCTGACAGGGGGATTATGGGGGTCTCGGGGGTTTTTTGAGGGGAGAAGGGGGACTGGGGGGAAATTAGAGGGGGATGGGGGGGTCTGGGGACGGATTTGGGGGTGGATATGGGCGTTTTGGAGGGGGAATGAGGGGTTGAGGGAGGGATATGGGGGTCCTGGGGGGGGAAAGAAGGGGGAGTTGAGGGGAGTAGAGGGCTTGGGGGGGGTTGTGGGGAAATGGGGGGCTTGAGGGGGTCCCGGGGGGGTTTGGGGGAGAGAAGAGGGGCTGGAGGGAAAGCAGAGGGGGACTGGGGCGTCTTGGGGGCGGTATGGGGGTCCTGGAGGGGGTGTGGGGGTTCTAAGGGGGGACTGGGGGGTCTGAGAGGGGCAATTGGGGTCCGGGGGGGGGATTTGGGGGTCTTGGGGGACACACTGACCCCCTGCCCCCCCAGGGAGTGTCGCTGCTGGAGGTGCGGGCGCAGGCGCTGGTGCAGTACCTGCAGGACCTGGGGCTGCTGCTGGGGGCCAAGGCCCGGGGGGGCGGCCTGGGGGGGCTGCCCGCCCTGCCCCGCCTCCTGGAGACCCGCGTGGTGAGGGGCGGGGCCGCGGGGGCGGGGCTGCGGGGGGAGGAGGGGCTTCTTGTCACTTGGAGGGGGAGATCCGTTCTTTTGGGGGGGGGAGTGGATGTGTGGGACCCGAACGTGTGGGTCCCTTTTTGGGGGGACACGTGGGGCTTGAACGTGTGGGTCCCTTTTTGGGTGGGGGACACGTGTGGGTCCCTTTTTTGGGTGGGGGACACTCGTGGGTCCCAAACGTGTGGGTCCCTTTTTGGGGGGACACGTGGGGCTTGAACGTGTGGGTCCGTTTTTGGGTGGGGGACACGTGTGGGTCCCAAACGTGTGGGTCCCTTTTTTGGGTGGGTGACACGTGTGGGTCCCTTTTTTGGGTGGGTGACACGTGTGGGACCCGAATGTGTGGGTCCCTTTTTTGGGTGGGGGACACGTGTGGGTCCCGAACGTGTGGGTCCCTTTTTGGGGGGACACGTGTGGGTCCCGAACGTGTGGGTCCCTTTTTGGGGGGACACGTGTGGAACCCAAACGTGTGGGTCCCTTTTTGGGTGGGGGACACTCGTGGGTCCCAAACGTGTGGGTCCCTTTTTGGGGGGACACGTGGGGCTTGAACGTGTGGGTCCGTTTTTGGGTGGGGGACACGTGTGGGTCCCAAACGTGTGGGTCCCTTTTCGGGGGGACACGTGTGGGTCCCTTTTTGGGTGGGGGACACGTGTGGGTCCCAAACACGTGGGTCCCATCCTGCCCCCCCGGCAGGTGCTGGAGAAGCTGCGCCCCATCGAGCATCGCCTCAAGTACCAGCTGGAGAAAGTGCTGCGGGCGGCCATGACGGGGGGGCGGGGTGAGTGCCGGGACACACCCGTCCCCACCCGCCCCCGCCCCTTTCGCTCCCCCTGATGATTGACAGCTGTCCGTCACCCTCCTTTCTCCCCTCAGGTGACGACGATCCCTTGCGGTTCCGCCCCGACCCCGCTAACATGGCGACGCAGGTGAGGTCTGGAGGGTGGGGCTCTCCTAAAGGGGCGGGGCCCTCCTAAAGGGGCAGGGCTTGGGCTTGATTGACAGCTCTGCCCCACAGGAGGAAGAAGAAGAGGAGGAAGAAGAGGGAGAGGGAGGAGCGAAGGCCCCGGGGTTGGGCGGGGGGCGCAGATACGTCCCCCCCCGCCTGGTGCCGGTCCAGTACGGTGAGTCACGAGACCCGGAGTCGCCGGGGTTCCGCCCCCGCTGCCCCGCCCTGCCCCGCCCCATTTTCACCCACATTTTCTGTCTCTGCCTCACAGACGCCGTGGGGCAGGAGCGGGAGCAGCGGGCGCGGGAGGCGGCGCGACGCCGGGCCCTGAGCAGCTCCGTCATCCGGGAGCTGCGGGAGGAGCTGAGCGAAGCCCCCCAGGAGTTGGGCGGGGCGGGCGGGGCCTTCCCCCCGCCCCGAGCCGCCCGCTTGAGGTCAGCAGGACTTGGGGGGCGGATTCGGGGCGAGGACTCGGGGGAGGGTTCGCAGGGCAGGAGGGGGGGACTCGGTCTCCCGGATTCCTGCCCTGGGGGCGGGGCAGGGTGCTAAACGCCTTGGTCCCGCCCTTGCCCCGCCCTGCCCCGCCCCGCAGGACGCAGTACGAGGAGGCCATGCTGGTGCGGCTGAGCGAGACCAAGCAGGAACGGGCGAAGCGCCGGCAGGCGGCGGCGGCGGGGGGCGGCCTGGCCGCCATCACCCATTTCGGCGACATCGGCGCCCTCCTGGAACCCACCAATCAGGTGAGCCGGACGTCCCCCGGGGGCGGGGGCGTGGCCGGATGCCTGGGTTCTTTCTCTGACCCCCAAATTTTTTTTCCCCCTCCCCGCCGCGTTCAGGAGGCGCCGCCCCCCAAGAAGAAGAAGAAGAAGCTGACGGCGAGGAAGGGGAGGAAGAGGAGGGGTGAGTCCTCCGGCGTCCCATCATCCCGCGGGGCGGAGGGGGCGGGGTTTCTCCCGGATGCCTGGGTCCCTCACACCTCTCTTTTCTTCCCGCCCCCCTGCCCCGCCCAGGTTTCCGTCGCCGGCGCTGAGTCCCCCAATAAAGGAGCCCCTCTCCGTCTCTGCGTGTCGTTCGTTAGCCCCCGATTACTTCCCGAGGTGCTGGGTAATTATTGCTAATTAGTGGAGGCAGAGCAGCTTTGTTAGGGACTAATTAAGCCCCGCCCCACCCAGCACCACCCTTATACGCATCGGCTCTCGTTTATTATCTCCTTTTTGGACCACCGCCCCCCACCAATTAACACCCCAATAAGTTAATTAGAAGTAACGAGGATTAACAGACAGTTTTGGGGGCGTGGTTGCCCGACAGCATGGGGGGAGGGAGGCAAGGTCAGAGGTCAGGGGGTGGGACCTTCCTCACGGCCGCGCTTGGGGGGGGGGCTGGGCGGGGCGGGGTCGTGTCCGTTGGTGGGACAGTCAATGAGATGGCTTCGGTCTCGGAGACGTCCAATGGGGCCGCGTCGGCTTTGGGGCCGCCCAATGGGGTTAGTCCTACCTTGGAGACGCCCAATGGGGTCCTGGAGGTGGTGGGTGGAGGCGTGTCCGTCGTTGGGATGCTCAACGAGGTCACGCCCGTCTTTGGGACGCTCAGCGAGGTCACACCGGTTTTTGGGACATTCAACGAGGTGATGTTGGTCTTGGAGATGCTTAACGAGGTCACGCCCATCGTTGGGGCGCTCAACGAGGTCACGTTGGTCTTGGAGATGCCCAATGAGGTCACGCCTGGTTTTTGGGACACTCAACGAGGTCACACCTGTTTTTGGGACGCCCAGCGAGGTCACGCCCGTCGTTGTTGGGGACGCTCAACGAGGTCACGCCCGTCGTTGTTGGGGACGCTCAACGAGGTCACGCCCGTCGTTGTTGGGGACGCTCAACGAGGTCACGCCCGTCGTTGTTGGGGACGCTCAACGAGGTCACGCCCGTCGTTGTTGGGGACACCCAGTGGGGTCACGGCCACCTGGGAGACGCCCACCGGGGCCGTCCCCTCCTGTGGGACCATCCAGCGGGGTGACGGCCGCCTTGGAGATGCCGAGTGGCACGGTGGCCATCTTGGAGATGCTCCGGAGGGTCCCGTTCACCGCGGAGACGCTCGGACGCGTTGGCTTCGCCTCGGAACCGCCCAACGGCTCCGCGTCCACCTTGGCGACGCCCAACGAGGTCACGTCCACCTCGGTGCCACCCCTCTCCTTGCGGTCACCGTAGCAGACCTTGAGATGCCGGAGAAGGTCCAAGACGCGGCGGAAGGAGGCCCGGCGTTGGACCTTCTGCCGGGCGTTCTGGAACCAAACCGCCACCACCCGGTTGGCCAAGCCCAAGGTGGCCGCCGGGAAGCTGGAAGGCGAAGGGCGGTGGGAGAACGTGGCGGCGGTGGACGTGGAGAACGTGGCGGTGGAGAACGTGGTGGACGTGGAGGTGGAGAACGTGGCGGTGGAGAACATGGGGGACAAGGAAATGGAGCTGGTGGACGTGGCAGTGGATGTGGAAATGGTGGGCGTGGCGGTGGAGAACATGGAGGACAAGGAAATGGAGGTGGTGGACGTGGAAATGGAGGTGGAGAACATGGTGAATGTGGAAGTGGTGGGCGTGGCAGTGGAGGACATGGAGGACGAGGAAATGGAGGTGGTGGAGATGGAAATGGAGGTGGAGGACGTGGAGGTGTGGTGGTGGAGAAGATGGAGGATGAGGAAATGGAGAACGTGGTGGATGGGGAAATGGTGGGCGTGGCAGTGGAGGACATGGAGGACGAGGAAATGGAGGTGGTGGAGATGGAAATGGAGGTGGAGGACGTGGAGGTGTGGTGGTGGAGAAGATGGAGGATGAGGAAATGGAGAACGTGGTGGATGGGGAAATGGTGGGCGTGGCAGTGGAGGACATGGAGGACGAGGAAATGGAGGTGGTGGAGATGGAAATGGAGGTGGAGGACGTGGAGGTGTGTGGTGGAGAAGATGGAGGATGAGGAAATGGAGGCGGTGGACATGGAAATGGAGAACGTGGGGGATGGGGAAATGGTGGGCGTGGCGATGGAGGACACGGAGGTGTGGCAGTGGATGGGGAAATGGTGGGCGTGGCAGTGGAGAACATGGAGGACGAGGAAATGGAGGTGGCGGATGTGGAAATGGAGGTGGAGAACATGGTGGTGGATGGGGAAATGGTGGGCGTGGTAGTGGAGAAGATGGAGAACGAGGAAGTGGAGGTGGTGGTGGGTGTGGCGGTGGAGAACATGGAGGACAAGGAAATGGAGGTGGAGAACATGGTGGTGGATTTGGAAATGGGCGTGGCAGTGGTGGGTGTGGTGGTGGAGAATATGGTGGAGGATGAGGAAATGGAGGTGATGGACGTGGAAATGGTGGGCATGGTGGTGGAGGACATGGAGGACGAGGAAATGGAGGTGGAGAACATGGTGGCAGTGGGCGTGGTGGTGGACAACATGGTGGACACAGCGGCGGTGGAGGTGGAGAACGTGGTGGTGGGCGTGGTATCGTTGGGTGTGGTGGTAGAGGACGCAGCCGTGCCGGTGGCCAGTGTGGTGGCCAGTGTGGTGGCCATGGTGGTAGAGGCTGTGATGGAGGAGGACACGCCCAAGGCGGTGGAGGACGCACCTACGGTGGGTGTGGTGGTGGCCGTGATAGCGTGGTCGGCCATCTTGGGGGGAATGGGGGGGGGGGGACGTTGGCCTTGGGGGCGACGTTGGCCTTGGTGGTGATGTCGCCCATGGTGGTGGCCCCAACATTGGCCATGGGGGTGACGTTGGCCATGGTGGTGACGGTGACGTTGTTCGTGGTGGTGACGTTGGTGATGGTGGTGACGTTGGGCATGGTGATGACGTTGGCCGTGGTGGTGACATTGGCCATGGTGGTGGCCCCAACGTTGGCCATGATGTTGACATTGGCCATGGTGGTGGCCCCAACGTTGGCCATGATGTTGACATTGGCCATGGTGGTGGCACCCAACGTTGGCCATGATGTTGACATTGGCCATGGTGGTGGCACCCAACGTTGGCCATGATGTTGACATTGGCCATGGTGGTGGCCCCAACGTTGGCCGTGGTGGCCCCAACGTTGGCCGTGGTGGCCCCCAACGTTGGCCGTGGTCTTGACGTTGGCCGTGGTGGTGGCACCCAATGTTGGCCATGGTCTTGACGTTGGCCTTGGTGGTGACGTTGGCCATGGTGGTGGCCCCAACGTTGGCCGTGGTGGTGACGTTGGCCATGGTGGCAGCCCCAACGTTGGCCATGATGTTGACGTTGACCATGGTGGTGGCCCCAACGTTGGCCATGATGTTGACGTTGACCATGGTGGTGGCCCCAACGTTGGCCATGGCGGTGATGTTGGCCATGGTGGCGGCCCCAAAGTTGGCCATGGTGGTGACGTTGGCCATGGTGGTGGCCCCAACGTTGGCCATGATGTTGACATTGGCCATGGTGGTGGCCCCAACGTTGGCCGTGGTGGCCCCCAACGTTGGCCGTGGTCTTGACATTGGCCGTGGTGGTGACGTTGGCCATGGTGGTGGCACCCAACGTTGGCCGTGGTGGTGACGTTGGCCGTGGTGGTGGCCCCAACGTTGGCCGTGGTCTTGACGTTGGCCGTGGTCTTGACGTTGGCCATGCGGTTGACGTTGGCCATGGTCTTGACGTTGGCCGTGGTCTTGACCCCAACGTTGGCCGCGGTGTTGACGTTGCCCGTGGTGATGACGGACCAGGCGGAGCTCTCCCCGCCCCGCGGGCCACCTATGGGTCTTCTCAGGGGGTGGGGCAGGGCGGGGCCCCCCTCATCCCCCCCAAAACCCGCCCGGCTCCGCCCGAAGCCGCCGCCTTGATGTTCTCCTCCGGGGGGGGCGGGGGGGGTGATGTCAGGTGGAGTTTGGGGGGTCGGGGGGGTCCCCAAGGATTTGGGGCGGGGCCTGAAGGATTTTGGGGGTCCCCAGGGGGTTGGGTGTGGCCGAGGGTCTTCAGGGTGGGGGTTTTGGGGTGAAAAGAAGGGATTTGGGGGGCGGGGGCGGGGCCTGGGGTCCCGTTTTGGGGTTGGGGGTGGGGCAAATAAATTTTGAAGAGGATTTTTGGGGGGGCTGAGTCGTTTTTAGGGGATTCTGGGGGTCCCGTGGTGGGATTTTGGGGTAATAAGGAGGGATTTTGGGGTCCCAGGGGGGATTTTGGGGTGTAAAAGTGGAGTTTTGGGGTCCCGGGGGGTGTTTTGGGGTAGAAAAGTGGGATTTGGGGTCCCCGGGGGGGTGTTTTGGGGTTAAGAGTAAGGTTTTGGGGGGAAAGAGGGGTGTTTTGGGGTGCAGGGAGGGATTTGGGGGTCCTGGGGGGTTTTGGGGCGCAAAAGTGGGGTTTTGGGGGTGCCAGGGGGTGTTCGGGCAGCCAGGAGGGAGTTGTGGGGTCCCGGGGAGGGATTTTGGGGCGCAGAAGCGGGATTTTGGGGTCCCGGGGGGTATTTTGGGGTGCAGGGTTGGGTTTTGGTGTCCGGGGGGCTATTTTGGGGCACAAAAGTGGGGTTTTGGGGTCCCGGGGAAGTATTTTGGGGCACAGAAGCGGGATTTTGGGGTCCCGGGGAAGTATTTTGGGGCACAGAAGCGGGATTTTGGGGTCCCGGGGAAGTATTTTGGGGCACAGAAGTGGGATTTTGGGGTCCCAGGAGGTATTTTGGGGCACAGAAGCGGGATTTTGGGGTCCCGGGGTGATATTTTGGGGCACAGAAGTGGGATTTTGGGGTCCCGGGGTGATATTTTGGGGCACAGAAGCGGGATTTTGGGGTCCCGGGGAAGTATTTTGGGGCACAGAAGTGGGATTTTGGGGTCCCGGGGAAGTATTTTGGGGCACAGAAGTGGGATTTTGGGGTCCCAGGAGGTATTTTGGGGCACAGAATCAGGTTTTTGGGGTCCCGGGGAAGTATTTTGGGGCACAGAAGCGGGATTTTGGGGTCCCGGGGTGATATTTTGGGGCACAGAAGCGGGATTTTGGGGTCCCAGGGAAGTATTTTGGGGCACAGAAGTGGGATTTTGGGGTCCCAGGGTGATATTTTGGGGCACAGAAGCGGGATTTTGGGGTCCCGGGGTGATATTTTGGGGCACAGAAGTGGGATTTTGGGGTCCCGGGGTGATATTTTGGGGCACAGAAGTGGGCTTTTGGGGTCCCAGGGAAGTTTTTGGGGCACAGAAGTGGGATTTTGGGGTCCCGGGAGGTATTTTTGGGCACAGAATCAGGTTTTTGGGGTCCCGGGGAGGTACTTTGGGGCACAGAATCGGGATTTTGGGGTCCCGGGGGGGATTTTGGGGTGCAGGGTGGGGGTTTGGGGGTGCCAGGGGCTGTTTTGGGGTGCAGGGTGTGGTTTGGGGATCCTGGGGACGTATTTTGGGGCAAAGTAGTGAGATTTTGGGGTCCTGGGGTGTGTTTTGGGGTGCAGGGTGGGGTTTTGGGTTCCTGGGGAGGTATTTTGGGGCACAGAATGGGGGTTTTGGGGTCCCAGGGGTGGTTTTGGGGTGCAGGGAGGGATTTTGGGGTTCTGGGGTGCATTTTGATGTGCTTAGGGGAGTTTTGGGGCACAGAATCAGGTTTTTGGGTCCCAGGGTGAGTTTTGGGGTGCGGGGGGGTGTGTTTGGGCCATAGAATTGGGGTTTTGGGGTCCGGGGGGCTATTTTGGGGCACAGAAGTGGGATTTTGGGGTCCCAGGGTGTGTTTTGGGGTGTGGGAGGGTGTTGTGGGGCACAGAATTGGGGTTTTGGGGTCCCGGGGAGGTATTTTTGGGGCACAGAATCGGGATTTTGGGGTGCTGGGGGGGATTTTGGGGTGCAGGGTGGGGGTTTGGGGGTCCCTGGGAGGTGTTTTGGGGCACAGAATCGGGTTTTTGGGGTCCTGGGGAGGTATTTGGGGGCGCAGAAGTGAGGTTTGGGGGAGCCAGGGGCTGTTTTGGGGTGTGGGGTGGGGTTTTGGGGTCCTGGGGAGGTATTTTGGGGCAAAGTAGTGAGATTTTGGGGTCCTGGGGTGTGTTTTGGGGTGCAGGGAGGGATTTTGGGGTCCTGGGGAGCATTTTGATGTGCTGAGGGGTGTTTTGGGGCGCAGAATCAGGTTTTTGGGGTCCCAGGGTGTGTTTTGGGGTGCGGGGGGAAGTTTTGGGGCACAGAAGCGGGATTTTGGGGTCCTGGGGTGATATTTTGGGGTGCTGGGATGCATTTTGGGGTCCCGGGGGCATGTTTTGGGGCACAGAATCAGGTTTTTGGGGTCCCAGGGGGTATTTTGGGGGGCAGAAGTGGGGTTTTGGGGTGCTGGGGGTTATTTTGGGGTGCAGGGTGGGGTTTAGGGGTCCTGGGGACGTATTTTGGGGCAAAGAAGTGGGATTTTGGGGTCCTGGGGTGTGTTTTGGGGTGCAGGGTGGGGTTTTGGGGTCTGGGGGGTATTTTGGGGCACAAAAGTGGGGTTTTGGGGTCCCGGGGATGTATTTTGGGGCACAGAATTAGGTTTTTGGGGTCCCAGGGTGTGTTTTGGGGTGCAGGGAGGTTTTTTGGGGCACAGAAGTGGGATTTTAGGGTCTCGGGGGGTATTTTGGGGCAAAGAAGTGGGGTTTTGGGGTCCTGGGGGTTATTTTGGGGTGCAGGGTGGGGTTTAGGGGTCCTGGGGACGTATTTTGGGGCAAAGTAGTGGGATTTTGGGGTCCTGGGGTGTGTTTTGGGGTGCAGGGTGAGGTTTTGGGGTCCCGGGGAGGTATTTTGGGGCACAGAAGTGGGATTTTGGGGGTGCCAGGGGCTGTTTTGGGGTGCGGGGAGGGTTTTTGGGGCACAGAAATGGGATTTTAGGGCCTTGGGGGGTATTTTGGGGCAAAGAAGTGGGATTTTGGGGTGCAGGGTGGGGTTTTGGGGTCCCGGGGAGGTATTTTGGGGCACAGAAGTGGGATTTTGGGGGTGCCAGGGGCTGTTTTGGGGTGCGGGGAGGTTTTTTGGGGCACAGAAGTGGGATTTTGGGGTCCTGGGGGTTATTTTGGGGTGCAGGGTGGGGTTTAGGGGTCCTGGGGACGTATTTTGGGGCAAAGAAGTGGGGTTTTGGGGTCCTGGGGTGTGTTTTGGGGTGCAGGGTGAGGTTTTGGGGTCCCGGGGAGGTATTTTGGGGCACAGAAGTGGGATTTTGGGGTCCCAGGGGTGGTTTTGGGTGCGGGGGGGGGGTTTGGGTGCCGAGGGATATTTTGGGGTCCCGGGCGGCGTTTTGGGGTTCGGGGGGCGGGGGGGGCCCACGGTGCCGCCGGCGCAGGCCGAGCCCCCCCCGGCCCGGCAGCTGCTGGTCAATGGTGACGCTCCCAGTGCCCCCCAGTTCCCTCCCAGTGCCCCCACCAGTACATCCCAGTGCCCTGCAGTGCATCCCAGTACCTCCCAGTGCCCCCCGGTACATCCCAGTACCTCCCAGTTTCCTCCCAGTGCCCCCAGTATATCCTAGTGCCTCCCAGTGCCCCCAGTACATCCCAGTACCCCCTAGTTCCCTCCCAGTGCCCCCAGTACATCCCAGTACCCCCCAGTATATTCCAGTGCTCTTCATTGGCCAACACAACGCTGGGTCGCTCTCCATTGGCCAACGTGGCGCTGGGCTCCTTTTCATTGGGCGACTCAACGTTGGGCCCTTTGCCATTGGCCGCCGCCGCATCAGGCCCCTCCCCATCGGCCAATGCCGCGCCAGCTCCACTTCCATTGGCCAACGCAACATGGACGTCGTCTTCCGTGGCCCCCAACCCAACGCCGGGCTCTTCCCATTGGCCAACCCAATGCTGGGGCTCTTCCCATTGGCCAACCCAACGCTGGGCTCTTCCCATTGGCCAACCCAACGCCGGGGCTCTTCCCATTGGCCAACCCAACGCCGGGCCCCTCTACAGCTCCACCCGCTGCTCCTTCCCCATTGGTCGGCCTGGCCTGGGGTCCCTCCCTACCGGCCAATCCCGTGCTCCGGAGATTCGCTCGTCCCACCCACATATCTTTGGCAAGGGGGGGGCTGGCGGCCATTTTGGGGGGGGGCGGTACTGAGGCATTCTGGGAAATCTGGCGGGTGGGGTCCTGGGTGGGACTCTGGTGGGGGAGGCAGCTCCCAGCCCCTGATTGGCCGGCAGGGAGCAGGAGGCGGGGTCATTGCCATCCATGGGGGGGGGGCAGGGCAGCCCCCCCCCAGTGACCTATGTTGGGGGGGGGGAGAGAGGTTGGGGGGGGGGGTGTCGTGCCCTGCAGCAAGGCATTCTGGGAGCTGTGTGCCCCCCGCATATGCAAATTACCTCATTAAGCAGCAAGGTCGTTAGCGGCGCCTGTTACCGTGGAGACACAAGTTTGGGGGGGGGGGGGGAACACAAGCATCCGGGTCTTTGATTCCAGGTGGGGGGGGGGAGGAGCTCATTTGCATCTCATGTGCATGTCATTTACATGTCATTTGCATCTGACCGTGAGGGTGGGGCTGGGTTATGGGGCTGCATCTGGGTTATGGGGGGGGGGGGTTATGGGGCCCATCATCTGCCCCGCCCTGCCCCGCCCCACCCTGCCACACCCTGCCACGCCCTGCCACACCCCGTCTCCACCTGCCCATCCCCCCCCCCAAAAAGACTCCCCTGCCGGGACCCCCACGATCGATGGGCCACGCCCACCCCGCCCTGGGCCACGCCCCTCCCTCCTCCAGAGGCCACGCCCCCCTCGGCTGGCCCCCACCCCACCCCCCCCAGTCCCTCCCAGTAGCTCCCAGTGCCCCAGCTCCGCCTGGACTCCACCTCCCACAATCCCTTGCGGCCCTCCCTCCCCTCCCCCCCAATCCCATCATGCCCGGGGGGGGCGGGTCTTCCCACAATCCCTTGCGGCCCCCTCCCCCCACTGACCCGAGGCGGGGGAGGGGGGGGGAGCTCCGGGTCGCCATGGAGACCGGCCCCCCCGGGGAGGAAGGTGCTGCAGGGGATTGGGAGGAGGGAACTGGGGGGCACTGGGATGTACTGGGCGGCACTGGGGGGTCACTGGGAGGGAACTGGGAAGCACTGGGACGTACTGGGCGGCAGTGGGGGGTCACTGGGAGGGAACTGGGGGCACTGGGATGCTGGGGGGGGTCTATGGGGTGTTGGAGGGCACTGGGGGGCACTGGGAGGCTCTATGGGGCACTGGGAGGGCACTGGGGGGCACTGGGAGGCTCTATGGGGCACTGGGGGGGCACTGGGGGGCTCTATGGGGCACTGGGGGGCTCTGTGGGGCACTGGGGGGCACTGGGAGGCTCTATAGGGCACTGGGGGGCACTGGGAGGCTCTATGGGGCACTGGGAGGGCACTGGGGGGCACTGGGGGGCACTGGGAGGCTCTATGGGGCACTGGGAGGGCACTGGGGGGCACTGGGGGGCACTGGGAGGCTCTATGGGGCACTGGGAGGGCACTGGGGGGCACTGGGGGGCACTGGGAGGCTCTATGGGGCACTGGGAGGGCACTGGGGGGCACTGGGAGGCTCTATGGGGCACTGGGGGGCTCTGGGGGGCACTGGGAGGCTCTATGGGGCACTGGGGGGGCACTGGGGGGCTCTATGGGGCACTGGGGGGCTCTGGGGGGCACTGGGAGTCTCTATGGGGCACTGGGGGGCCCTATGGGTTTCTATGGGGCACGGGGGGTCCCACTGGAGATGCCGCCTCCCCCCCCACCCCCCTGACCCCCACGTGCCCCCCCCCCAGCCCCCTCGCCCAGCCCCATCGAGGTGGAGGCGAAATTCGCCGTGGGGCCGGGGACGGAGGCGGCGCTGGCGGCCCTGGGCGCCGTGGGGCTGCCCCACATCCCCCCGTTCCGCGACTGCTACTTCGACGGCCCCGCAGCCCCCCTGGGCCGAGCCGACGTCTGGTTACGGCACCGCCAGGGTCAGGGCTGGCAGCTCAAGCTGCCCCACGGCGACCCACGCCCGCCCCACGGCGACCCACGCCTGCCCCACGGCGACCCACGCCCGCCCCACGGCGACCCACGCCTGCCCCACGGCGCCAGCGAAGCCGTTCGTCAGGACGCCGAAGCCGCCCGGGACCCCCCCGAAACGGCCGGGAGCAGCCCCCAGCAGCCCCATAGCAGCTCGGGGACCCCCAGGAGCCCCCCCAAAGCTCCCCATAGCACCCCCAAGCCCCACAGCAGAGCTGATCTGCCCCATAGCAGCCCTGATCTGCCCCACAGCGACCTCAATCTGCCCCATAGCAGCCTAGATCTGCCCCATAGCGACCTCAATCTGCCCCATAACGACCTCAATCTGCCCCATAGCAGCCCTGATCTGCCCCATAGCGACCTCAATCTGCCCCATAGCAACCTCGATCTGCCCCATAGCAGCCCTGACCTGCCCCATAGCGACCTCAATCTGCCCCATAGCAGCCCTGACCTGCCCCACAGCGACCTCAATCTGCCCCATAGCAGCCCTGACCTGCCCCACAGCGACCTCAATCTGCCCCATAGCGACCTCAATCTGCCCCATAGCAGCCCTGATCTGCCCCATAGCGACCTCGATCTGCCCCATAGCAGCCCTGATCTGCCCCATAGTGACCTCGATCTGCCCCATAGCAGCCTAGATCTGCCCCATAACGACCTCAATCTGCCCCATAGCGACCTCAATCTGCCCCATAGCAGCCCTGATCTGCCCCATAGCGACCTCAATCTGCCCCACAGCGACCTCAATCTGCCCCATAGCAGCCTAGATCTGCCCCATAGCGACCTCAATCTGCCCCATAGCAGCCCTGACCTGCCCCACAGCAACCTCAATCTGCCCCATAGCAGCCTAGATCTGCCCCATAGCGACCTCAATCTGCCCCATAACGACCTCAATCTGCCCCATAGCAGCCCTGACCTGCCCCACAGCGACCTCAATCTGCCCCATAGCAGCCTAGATCTGCCCCATAGTGACCTCAATCTGCCCCATAGCAGCCCTGACCTGCCCCACAGCGACCTCAATCTGCCCCATAGCAGCCCTGATCTGCCCCATAGCGACCTCGATCTGCCCCATAGCAGCCTAGATCTGCCCCATAGCGACCTCAATCTGCCCCATAACGACCTCAATCTGCCCCACAGCGACCTCAATCTGCCCCGCAGCAGCCCCCCCCCGCCCCGTCGCCCCCCCAAAGCCCCCCCCGCGCCCCCCAACCCCTCCCCGCCCCACGGCTGCCCCGCGCCCCCCAGCGCCGTCACGGCCTACCGGGAGGTGTGGGGCGACGCGGGGGTCTTGGCGGAGCTGAGGCGTATTTTGGGGGTGCCGTCGGCGCCGTGGCGGGGGGTGCGGGAAGCCTTGGGCCCCCTGGGGCTGCGCCCCACGGCGTCCTTCGTCACCCGCCGGCTCAGCGCCCGCCTGGGGGGGCTGCGGGTGGAGCTGGATGAGGCCGATTTCGGGTACGGGCTGGGGGAGGTGGAGGAGGTGGTGCTGGGGGGACCCCAAGAAGTGGCGGCGGCCAGGAGGAGAGTGGAGGGGGTCTGCAGGGCCCTGGGTGAGTTGGGGGGGGGGGTCATGGGGGTCACGGGGGGGCGTGGGGGTCAAGGGGGTGGGGGGGTGGTCGTGGCGGTCGGGGGGAGATGGGGATTTGGGGGGCACGGGGATTTGGGGGGGTGGGGGGGATGGGGGGTCGTGGGGGATTTGGGGGTCACGGGGATTGGGGGGGTGGGGGGGATGGGGGGGTCGTGGGGGATTTGGGGGGCACGGGGGTCGTGGGGGGAGATGGGGATTTGGGGGGCACGGGGATTGGGGGGGTGGGGGGGTCGTGGGGATTTGGGGGGAGATGGGGGATTTGGGGGGCACGGGGATTGGGGGGGTGGGGGGGATGGGGGATTTGGGGGTCACGGGGATTGGGGGGTGGGGGGGATGGGGGGGTCGTGGGGATTTGGGGGGAGATGGGGGATTTGGGGGTCACGGGGATTGGGGGGGTGCGGGGGATGGGGGGGTCGTGGGGATTTGGGGGGAGATGGGGGATTTGGGGGTCACGGGGATTGGGGGGGTGGGGGGGATGGGGGGGTCGTGGGGATTTGGGGGGAGATGGGGGTCATGGGGGGTGTGGGAGGAGATGGGGATTTGGGGGTCATGGGGATTTGGGGGTCATGGGGATTTGGGGGGAGATGGGGATTTGGGGGGCACGGGGATTGGGGGGGTGGGGGGGATGGGGGGGTCGTGGGGATTTGGGGGGAGATGGGGGATTTGGGGGGCACGGGGGTGTGGGGGGAGATGGGGGTCATGGGGGGAGATGGGGATTTGGGGGGCACGGGGGTGTGGGGGGAGATGGGGGATGTGGGGGGAGATGGGGATTTGGGGGGCACGGGGATTGGGGGGGTGGGGGGGATGGGGGGGTCGTGGGGATTTGGGGGGAGATGGGGGATTTGGGGGTCACGGGGATTGGGGGGGTGCGGGGGATGGGGGGGTCGTGGGGATTTGGGGGGAGATGGGGGATTTGGGGGTCACGGGGATTGGGGGGGTGGGGGGGATGGGGGGGTCGTGGGGGATTTGGGGGGAGATGGGGGATTTGGGGGTCACGGGGATTGGGGGGTGGGGGGGATGGGGGGGTCGTGGGGATTTGGGGGGAGATGGGGGATTTGGGGGGCACGGGGGTGTGGGGGGAGATGGGGGGTCATGGGGGGAGATGGGGATTTGGGGGGCACGGGGGTGTGGGGGGTGGTGGGGGATATGGGGGTCGTGGGGGATTTGGGGGGAGATGGGGGATTTGGGGGGCACGGGGGTGTGGGGGGAGATGGGGGATGTGGGGGGAGATGGGGATTTGGGGGGCACGGGGGTGTGGGGGGAGATGGGGGATGTGGGGGGAGATGGGGATTTGGGGGGCACGGGGGTGTGGGGGGAGATGGGGGGCACAGGGATGGGGGGGTGGTGGGGGATGGGGGGGTCGTGGGGGATTTGGGGGTCACGGGGATGTGGGGGGAGATGGGGGATGTGGGGGGAGATGGGGGTCACGGGGGATTTGGGGGTCACGGGGATCGGGGGGGATGCGTGGGAATATGGGGGCACACGGGAGGGATGGGGGGGCAACGGGGGCATCCCGAATCCCACCCACCCCCGACCCCGGTGTCTTTTTTCTCTCCCCCCCCCCCCCCCCCCGCGGTGACCTCGCCGCCCCCGTGACCCCCGCTGACCCCGTGACCCCAGGGGCGGAGCCCCAGCGCCGGATTCCCGGGAAACTCAGCGTTTTCCTGGCCCGGCACCGTCCCCGTTACTACAAGCTGCTGCGAGAAGCCGGACGCCTGGAGGGGGTGGAGGAGGACGAGGGGAGGGGGGGGAACCCACCGCAGGACCCCCAATAAAACCCGCCCACGACCCCCCCGCCTCCGCCTCCCGTCGCCACCCCGTTTCCCAAGGGACAAGATGGCCGCCCATCCCAGCATGGAGGTGGGGACCAAGATGGCCATCCGCAATGGGGTCCACCATGTCGGTGACCCAAGATGGCCGCCAAATACTCCAAGATGGCCGCCACCAACGGGGTCCGCCATGTTGGTGACCCAACATGGCTGCCAAATACTCCAGGATGGCTGCCTTGATGGAGTCCACCATGTTGGTGCCCCAAGATGGCTGCCCAACACCCCAAGATGGCCGCTCTGATGGGGTCCATCATGTTGATGACCCAAGATGGCCGCCCAATACCCCAAGATGGCTGCCTCCAATGGGGTCCACCATGTTGATGACCCAAGATGGCTGCCCAACACCCCAAGATGGCCGCTCTGATGGGGTCCATCATGTTGATGACCCAAAATGGCCGCCCAACACCCCAAGATGGCCATCCCCATGGGGTCCACCATGTTGGCGACCCAAGATGGCCACCCAATACCCCAAGATGGCCGCCCTGATGGAGTCCACCATGTTGGTGACCCAAGATGGCCGCCCAACACCCCAAGATGGCCGCTCTGATGGGGTCCATCATGTTGATGACCCAAGATGGCCGCCCAACACCCCAAGATGGCTGCCTCCAATGGGGTCCACCATGTTGATGACCCAAGATGGCCGCCCAACACCCCAAGATGGCCATCCCCAATGGAGTCCACCATGTTGGTGACCCAAGATGGCCGCCCAATACCCCAAGATGGCCATCCCCATGGGGTCCACCATGTCGGTGACCCAAGATGGCCGCCAGATACCCCAAGGTGGCCACCCTGATGGAGTCCATCATGTTGATGACCCAAGATGGCCGCCCAACACCCCAACATGGCCATCCCCAATGGCGTCCACCATGTTGGTGACCCAAGATGGCCGCCCAATACCCCAAGATGGCCATCCCCATGGGGTCCACCATGTCGGTGACCCAAGATGGCTGCCAGATACCCCAAGGTGGCCACCCTGATGGAGTCCACCATGTTGGTGACCCAAGATGGCTGCCAAATACTCCAGGATGGCCGCTCTGATGGGGTCCATCATGTTGATGACCCAAGATGGCCGCCCAACTCCCCAAGATGGCCGCTCTGATGGGGTCCATCATGTTGATGACCCAAGATGGCCGCCCAACACCCCAAGATGGCCATCCCCATGGGGTCCACCATGTTGGTGCCCCAAGATGGCCGCCCAACACCCCAAGATGGCCGCCCTGATGGGGTCCACCATGTTGGTGCCCCAAGATGGCCGCCAGATACCCCAAGATGGCCGCCTCCAATGGGGTCCACCATGTTGGCGACCCAAGATGGCCGCCAGATACCCCAAGATGGCCGCCTCCAATGGGGTCCACCATGTCGGCGCCCCAAGATGGCCGCCCAATACCCCAAGATGGCCGCCTCCAATGGGGTCCACCATGTTGGCGACCCAAGATGGCCACCAGATACCCCAAGATGGCCGCCCTGATGGGGTCCACCATGTTGATGACCCAAGATGGCCACCCAACACCCCAAGATGGCCGCCTCCAATGGGGTCCACCATGTCGGCGCCCCAAGATGGCCACCCAACACCCCAAGATGGCCGCCCTGATGGGGTCCACCATGTTGATGACCCAAGATGGCCACCCAACACCCCAAGATGGCCGCCTCCAATGGGGTCCACCATGTCGGCGCCCCAAGATGGCCACCCAACACCCCAAGATGGCCGCCTCCAATGGGGTCCACCATGTTGGCGACCCAAGATGGCCGCCAGATACCCCAAGATGGCCGCCCTGATGGGGTCCACCATGTTGATGACCCAAGATGGCTGCCCAACACCCCAAGATGGCCGCCTCCAATGGGGTCCACCATGTCGGTGCCCCAAGATGGCCGCCAGATACCCCAAGATGGCCGCCCTGATGGGGTCCACCATGTTGATGACCCAAGATGGCCACCCAACACCCCAAGATGGCCGCCTCCAATGGGGTCCACCATGTCGGCGCCCCAAGATGGCCACCCAACACCCCAAGATGGCCGCCCTGATGGGGTCCACCATGTTGATGACCCAAGATGGCCACCCAACACCCCAAGATGGCCGCCTCCAATGGGGTCCACCATGTCGGCGCCCCAAGATGGCCACCCAACACCCCAAGATGGCCGCCTCCAATGGGGTCCACCATGTTGGCGACCCAAGATGGCCGCCAGATACCCCAAGATGGCCGCCCTGATGGGGTCCACCATGTTGATGACCCAAGATGGCTGCCCAACACCCCAAGATGGCCGCCTCCAATGGGGTCCACCATGTCGGTGCCCCAAGATGGCCGCCAGATACCCCAAGATGGCCGCCTCCAATGGGGTCCACCATGTCGGCGCCCCAAGATGGCCGCCCAGCACCCCAAGATGGCCGCCCTGATGGAGCCCGCCATGTCGGCGCCCCAAGGCGGCCATCTTGCCGCCCCGCCCCGCAACCAGCCGCCCTTCCCAGCGCCGGCGTTTCGTTTATTGAGGGTGGGCGACCGCCCCGCCCCGGCCCCGCCCCGGCCCCGCCCCGGCCCCGCCCTATAGGCGGGAGGGGGCCCCCCCGGCCACCACGACGGTCTCTCCCGCCACGTAGGCGGCGGCGGGGGAGCAGAGGAAGGTCACGACCTCGGCCACGTCCGACGGCGTCCCCAGCCTGGGGGGAGGGGCGGGAGGTCACGGGGTGAAAGGTCACGGGGCGGGAGGTCGCGGGGTGAAAGGTCGCGGGGCCCCACCTGTCGATCCCCATGGCGGCCATCACCCGCTCCCGGGCGGCTTCGTCCTCCCAGAGCTGCGGGAGAGGGCGTGGTCACGGCCCCGCCCCCCGCGAGCCACACCCCCGCAGGCCCCGCCCAGCCCCACCCAAGCCAACCCCCTCCCCCGCGAGCTCCCGCGACCCCCTCCTAGAGGGCGTCCGCCTCCGGGCCCCGCCCCTGGAGGCCCCGCCGTGCCCCACCCCCCGTGGACTCCACCCCACGTCCCAGCTCCACCCTCCTTCGGCCCCGCCCGCCCCCAGGCCACGCCCCCCCCGCCGTCCACCGCGAAGTCCCGCCCGGCCGAGCCCCCGCCCCGCCGCCGCCGCCGCCCGGCCGAGCCCTCCGCCCGCCGGCTCCCCTCCCCGGGCCCCTCCCCCGGGCCCCGCCCTCCCCAGGCCCCGCCCCTCACGGCAGCGCTGAAGCGGGTCCGGATGAGGCCGGGGGCGACGGCGTTGAGGCGGATGCGTCGGGGGCGGAGCTCGGGGGCCAACGCCTTCACCAGCCCCAGCAGCGCCGCCTTGCTCACGCTGTAGGGCCCCAGCCCCTGGCACCGCCCGCCCGTCAGGCGCCCCGCCCCGCCCCGCCCACCACCGGCCCCGCCACGGGATGGAGCCCAGCACCAGCCCAGCACCCACCAACCCCACCACAGGATGGATCCCACCAGCACCCAGCCCAGCACCCATCCAACCATGAGATGGAGCCCAGCACCCAGCACCCATCCAACCATCAACCCCACCATGAGATGGAGCCCAGCACCCATCAACCCCACCACAGGATGGATCCCACCAGCACCCACCCAGCCCAGCACCCATCCCAGCACCCATCCCACCTTCAACCCCACCATGAGATGGAGCCCAGCACCCATCAAGCCCACCACAAGATGGATCCCACCAGCACCCACCCAGCCCAGCACCCATCCCAGCACCCATCCCACCATGAGATGGAGCCCAGCACCCATCAACCCCACCACAGGATGGATCCCACCAGCACCCAGCCCAGCACCCATCCAACCATGAGATGGAGCCCAGCACCCAGCCCAGCACCCATCCCACCACCAACCCCGCCATGAGATGGAGCCCAGCACCCAGCCCAGCACCCACCAACCCCACCACAGGATGGATCCCACCAGCACCCACCCAGCCCAGCCCAGCACCCAGCCCAGCACCAACCCCACCATGGGATGGATCCCACCAGCACCCACCCCAGCACCCAGCCCAGCACCCAACCCAGCACCCATCCAACCACACGATGGATCCCACCAGCACCCATCCCCCCACCCACCCCAGCACCCATCCCCCACGCGACGGAGCCCAGCACCCGCCCCAGCACCCACCAACCCCACCGCACGACGGAGCCCACCAGCACCCACCCAGCACCATCGACCCCCCACCCACCTCCACCCATCCCATCAGCCACCCAACCCCCATGAGGGGGCACCCACCGCCCCACCCACCGCCCCACCCACCGGCCCCACCCACCGGCCCCACCCATCCCCCTCACCGGGAAGGGCATGTACCCGGCCACCGACGACACCAACACGATGGACCCTCCCCTGCGCGCGTGGGGGGGGAGGGGGAGGAGCGTGACGATGCGGGTGGGCGTGGCCAACCAACCCCGCCCCCGTGGTGGGCGTGGCCAACCCCACCCCCTCCGAGCCCCGCCCGCCTCACCCCCTCTTCTCCATGTGGGGCACCACCAGCTTGATCAACATGGCGGCCGCCGTCACGTTGACCTGGAAGATCTTGGAGGAGGGCGGGGGGGGGTTACGGGTGGGTGGGGCTAGGCGGGCGCGGTTCACCGGGGCGTGGCGGGCGTGGCCAACCTTCTCCCAGGCGGCCTCGTCGGCGTCGAGGGCGCTGCCGAAGACGGGGTTGACGGCGGCGTTGGACACCAGGATGTCGATGCCGCCGTAGGTCTCCAGGGCCTGGGGGGGGGCGGAGCCAGGAGTTGGGCGGGGCGGCGGCCGCGACCCCCAAGTGCGCCCCATAGCCCCACGGGTGCCCCACTGCCCCCCATAGCCCCCCGTGGGACCCCACCGCGCCCCAAAACTCCCACGGGACCCCCACGTCCCCATTGTGCCCCATAACTCCCATGGGACCCCCATGTCCCCGTTGAGCCCCATAGCCCCATGGGTGCCCCACTCTGCCCCATAGCCCCCCGTGGGACCCCACTGTGCCCCATAACTCCCATGGGACCCCCACGTCCCCACTGTGCCCCATAGACCCATGGGACCCCCATGTCCCACTGCGCCCCATAGCCCCCCATGGGACCCCACTGTGCCCCATAGCCCCCCCACATCCCCACTGCGCCCCATAGCCCCATGGGTGCCCCACTGCGCCCCATAACCTCCATGGGACCCCCACATCCCCGTTGAGCCCCATAGCCCCATGGGTGCCCCACTGCGCCCCATAACTCCCATGGGACCCCCATGTCCCCATTGCGCCCCATAGCCCCCCATGGGACCCCACTGTGTCCCATAGCCCCCCACATCCCCACTGCGCCCCATAGCCCCATGGGTGCCCCATAGCCCCCCACGGGACCCCCATGTCCCCATCGTGCCCCATAGCCCCATGGGTGCCCCACTCTGCCCCATAGCCCCCCATGGGACCCCCACATCCCCACTGCGCCCCATAACTCCCATGGGACCCCCATGTCCCCACTGTGCCCCATAGCCCCATGGGTGCCCCATGTCCCCACTGCGCCCCATAACTCCCATGGGACCCCCATGTCCCCGTTGTGCCCCATAACCCCAGCGCCCCACTGTGCCCCATAGACTCCCCACATCCCCATTGCACCCCATAGCCCCATGGGCGCCCCATAGCCCCCCATAACCCCAGTGCCCCATAGCCCCCATGGGACCCCAGTGCCCCACTGCGCCCCATAGCCCCCATGGGTGCCCCATAGCCCCCATGGGACCCCCAATGTCCCCATAGCGCCCCATAACCCCAGTGCCCCACTGCGCCCCATAGCCCCCCATGGGACCCCCATGTCCCCACTGCGCCCCATAGCCCCATGGGTGCCCCACTGCGCCCCATAACTCCCATGGGACCCCCATGTCCCCGTTGAGCCCCATAGCCCCATGGGTGCCCCATAGCCCCCATGGGACCCCAGTGCCCCACTGCGCCCCATAACTCCCATGGGACCCCCATGTCCCCACTGTGCCCCATAGCCCCATGGGCGCCCCACTCTGCCCCATAGCCCCCTGTGGGACCCCACTGCGCCCCATAACCTCCATGGGACCCCCATGTCCCCGTTGAGCCCCATAGCCCCATGGGTGCCCCATAGACCCATGGGACCCCCATGTCCCCACTGTGCCCCATAACCCCAGCGCCCCACTGCGCCCCATAGCCCCCCATGTCCCCATTGTACCCCAGTGCCCCATGGGTGCCCCATAGCCCCCCATGGGACCCCCACATCCCCATCGTGCCCCATAACTCCCATGGGACCCCCATGTCCCCGTTGCGCCCCATAGCCCCATGGGCGCCCCATAGCGCCCCATAACCCCATCGCCCCACCGCGCCCCATAGCCCCCCCCCGTCCCCCCCCCACCTTCTGGACGAGGAGCTGTCGGCTGTGGGGCTGCCCCACATGGCAGACGACCCCGCTGACCTCCAGCCCCCGGCCCCGCAGCTGCCCCACGGCGGCCGCCACGTGGGGGTCGCGGCGGGAGCTCAGCACCACCCGCGCCCCCGCCCCCGCCAGCCCCGCCGCCACCGCCAGCCCGATCCTGGGGGGGGGGAGTTGGGGGTCAGGGGGGATATGGGGGGCTATGGGGCTGGGGGGGCTATGGGGTGATGGGGGCCTATGGGGTGATGGGGGTCTATGGGGTGATGGGGGTCTATGGGGGGCTATGGGGCTGGGGGGGAGCTATGGGGCAATGGGGCCTATGGGGTGATGGGGGGCTATGGGGGGCTATGGGGCCATGGGGGGCTATGGGGCTGGGGGGCTATGGGGTGATGGGGAGTTATGGGGCACTATGGGGCAATGGGGGCTATGGGGTGATGGGGGTCTATGGGGTGATGGGGGTCTATGGGGGGCTATGGGGCAATGGGGGGCTATGGGGCTGGGGGGGCTATGGGGTGATGGGGAGTTATGGGGCGCTATGGGGCAATGGGGGCTATGGGGTGATGGGGGTCTATGGGGGGCTATGGGGCTGGGGGGGAGCTATGGGGTGATGGGGGCCTATGGGGTGATGGGGGTCTAGGGGGGGATATGGGGCAATGGGGGGCTATGGGGCTGGGGGGGCTATGGGGTGATGGGGGCCTATGGGGGGCTATGGGGCTGGAGGGGAGTTATGGGGCTGGGGGGGCTATGGGGTGATGGGGGCCTATGGGGTGATGGGGGTCTATGGGGGCCTATGGGGCAATGGGGGCTGTGGGGTGATGGGGGTCTATGGGGCTGGGGGGCAGTATGGGGGGGCTATGAGGCTGGAGGGGAGTTATGGGGCGCTATGGGGCAATGGGGTCTATGGGGTGATGGGGGTCTATGGGGGGATATGGGGCTGGGGCGGCTATGGGGTGATGGGGAGTTATGGGGCGCTATGGGGCAATGGGGGGCTATGGGGTGATGGGGGTCTATGGGGTGAGGGGAGCAGTGGGGGTCTATGGGGGGGCTACAGGGTCATGGGGGTCATGTGGGGGGGCTATGGGGCTGGGGGAACTATGGGGCTGGAGGGGGATCTATGGGGCTGGGGAGGAATCTATGGGGCTGGGGGGCATCTATGGGGCTGGGGGAATCTATGGGGGCTGGGGAGGAATCTATGGGGCTGGAGGGAATCTATGGGGCTGGAGGGGGAATCTATGGGGCTGGAGGGGGATCTATGGGGCTGGGGGGATCTATGGGGCTGGGGAGGAATCTATGGGGCTGGGGGGCATCTATGGGGCTGGGGGGAATCTATGGGGCTGGGGGGCATCTATGGGGCTAGGGGGAATCTATGGGGGCTGGGGAGGAATCTATGGGGCTGGAGGGAATCTATGGGGCTGGAGGGGGATCTATGGGGCTGGGGGGGATCTATGGGGCTGGGGAAATCTATGGGGCTGGGGGATCTATGGGGCTGGGGAAATCTATGGGGCTGGGGGATCTATGGGGCTGGGGAGGAATCTATGGGGCTGGGGGGCATCTATGGGGCTGGGGGAATCTATGGGGCTGGGGAAATCTATGGGGCTGGAGGGGGATCTATGGGGCTGGGGGGATCTATGGGGGCTGGGGAGGAATCTATGGGGCTGGAGGGAATCTATGGGGCTGGAGGGGGATCTATGGGGCTGGGGGGATCTATGGGGCTGGAGGGGGATCTATGGGGCTGGGGGGGATCTATGGGGTGTTGGGCGGGGTTGGGTGGGGTAGGGGGGCGGGGCTTGATTTGGGGGGGGGTCACTCACCCGTCGGTGGCGGCCGTCACCACGGCCACCTTCCCCGCCAACGCCCCCCCCGGCCCGGGGGGGCCCCCCCCGCCCCCCACCCCCCGCAGGCCGCTGCCCCCCACCCGCCCCACGGCGCCCCACATCTGCCCCACGGCCTCTGCCCTGGGAAACTGGGGGGAGGGACTGGGAGGCCTACTGGGAGGGAGCGGAGGGGGTACTGGGAGGACTGGGGGGGACTGGGGGGGACGGCGGCGATGGGGGGGAGGTGGGGGGGCACTGGGAGGGACTGGGAGGGACTGGGAGGTACTTAGGGGGGGTACTGGGGGGTACTGGGAAGTACTGGGGGGTACTGGGGAGGTACTGGGGGGTACTGGGGAGGTACTGGGGGGGAGCGGGGGGGACAGCGGCGATGGGAATGAGATGGGAGGCGGGAGGTTGGGTGGATTGGGGGGGACTGGGAGGGACTGGGAGGCACTGGGAGGCACTTAGGAGGGGTACTGGGGGGGTACTGGGGAGGTACTGGGAAGTACTGGGGGGTACTGGGGAGGTACTGGGGGGGAGCGGGGGGGGCGGCGGCGATGGGAATGAAATGGGAGGGGGGAGGTTGGGTGGATTGGGGGGGACTGGGAGGGACTGGGAGGCACTGGGAGGTACTTAGGAGGGGTACTGGGGGGGTACTGGGGAGGTACTGGGAAGTACTGGGGGTACTGGGGAGGTACTGGGGCATACTGAGAGGTACTGGGGGTGGTACTGGGGGGGTGGTAAGGGGGATTGGAGGGGACTGGGAGCATACTGGGGGATACTGGGAGATACTGGGGGTGGTACTGGGGGGTGCTAAGGGGGACTGGGAGGTACTGGGCAGTGGTAAGGCATACTGGGAGTTACTGGGGGAGTGTTAGGGGGTACTGGGAGTTACTGGGGGGGTGTTAGGGGGTACTGGGAGGTAGTGGGGGGGTGTTAGGGGGTACTGGGAAGGTACTACAAGAGTACTGGGAAGTACTGGGAGGGCTACAAGGTGGTACTGGGGGGACTGGGGGCTGCTTAAGGGGTACTGGGGACGTACTGGGGGATACTGGGAGGTACTGGGGGTGGTACTGGGGGGGTGGTAAGGGGTACTGGGGGCTACTGGGGGGTGCTGAGAGGCACTGGGGGTGGTACTGGGGGGGTTCTAAGGGGGACTGGGAGGTACTGGGCAGTGGTAAGGCATACTGGGAGTTACTGGGGGAGTGTTAGGGGGTACTGGGAGTTACTGGGGGGGTGTTAGGGGGTACTGGGAGTTACTGGGGGGGTGTTAGGGGGTACTGGGAAGGTACTACAAGAGTACTGGGAAGTACTGGGTGGGCTACAAGGGGGTACTGGTGGGCACTGGGAGGTACTGGGGGGCTCCTGGGAGGTCCTGGGGGGGGTACTGGGAGATACTGGCTCCCACTCGGGCGGGCTCGGCTCCGCTCGGCTCCTGTCGGGTTCCTTCGGGCGGGTTCGGCTCCTGTCGGGCCCCTTCGGCCGAACTCGGCGCCGTTCGGGCGGGTTCGGCCCCTGTCGGGCCCGTTCGGGCGGGTTCGGCTCCTGTCGGGCCCGTTCGGGCGGGTTCGGCCCCTGTCGGGCCCGTTCGGGCGGGTTCGGCCCCTGTCGGGCCCGTTCGGGCGGGTTCGGCTCCTGTCGGGCCCGTTCGGGCGGGTTCGGCCCCTGTCGGGCCCGTTCGGGCGGGTTCGGCCCCTGTCGGGCCCGTTCGGGCGGGTTCGGCCCCTGTCGGGCCCGTTCGGGCGGGTTCGGCCCCTGTCGGGCCCGTTCGGGCGGGTTCGGCTCCTTTCGGCTCCGCTCGGCGCCGTTCGGGCGGGTTCGGCCCCGCTCGGCCCCGCTCGGCCCGGCCATGGCCCGCCCGGCGGGGGACGTGCCCCGGGAGCTGCAAGGTACGGGGGGGGGGGAGGGGGGGGGGTGTCACCCTTTGGGGTCCCCACGGGACCCCCCCCCGCACCCCCAGCCCGCCCACAGCCCCCGGGTCCCACAGAGACCCCCAGAACCCCCCCCGATACCCCCCAATAACCCCCCATAGGACCCCCCAGAACCCCCTATAGGACCCCCCATACCCCCCCCATAACACCCCCCCATATCCCCCCCCAGGACCCCCAATAGCCCCCAATAGCCCCCCAATACCCCCCCAGAAGACCCCCCCAATACCCCCCAATAACCCCCCAATACCCCCCATAGGACCCCCCAGAACCCCCATAGGACCCCCCCATACCCCCCCATAAGACACCCCCCCATATCCCCCCCAGTACCCCCAATATCCCCCCAATAACCCCCAATATCCCACAATAGCCCCCCATAAGACCCCCCCATACCCCCATAGGACCCCCAATACCCCCCCACAACACACCCCCCATATCCCCCCCCGGACCCCCAATAGCCCCCCAACACCCCCCAATACCCCCAATAACCCCCCATATCCCCCCAGTACCCCCAGTATCCCCCCCCATACCCCCCATAGGACCCCCCCATATCCCCCCTCCCAGTACCCCCAGTACCCCCCAATACCCCCCCAATAACCCCCACACCCCCCAATACCCCCCATAGGACCCCCCATATCCTCCCCAGTATCCCCAATATCCCCCCAGTATCCCCAGTATCCCCCAATAACCTGCCAATACCCCCCATAGGACCCCCCCTTATCCCCCAGTATCCCCCAGTATCCCCCAATAACCCCCAATACCCCCCATAGGCCCCCCCAGTATCCCCAATATCCCCCAATATGCCCCAGTATCCCCCAGTATCCCCCAATAACCCCCAATACCCCCCATAGGCCCCCCCAGTATCCCCAATATCCCCCAATATGCCCCAGTATCCCCCAGTATCCCCCAATAACGGCCCCAATACCCCCCATAGGACCCCCCAGTATCCCCCAGTATCCCCCAATATCCCCCAGTATCCCCCAATACCCCCCATAGGACCCCCCCATATCCCCCCAGTATCCCCAATATCCCCCAATATGCCCCAGTATCCCCCAATACCCCCCATAGGACCCCCCCAGTATCCCCCAGTATCCCCCAGTATCCCCCAATACCCCCCATAGGACCCCCCCATATACCCCCAGTATCCCCAGTATCCCCCAATATGCCCCAGTATCCCCCAGTATCCCCCGATAACCCCCCAATACCCCCAATACCCCCATAGGACCCCCCGAGTATCCCCCAGTATCCCCCAATAACCCCCCAATACCCCCCATAGGACCCCCCAGTATCCCCCAGTATCCCCCAATACCCCCCCAAGGGCTCCCCTCTCCCCCCCCTCCCCACATCCCCCCTCCCAGTCCCCCCAGTATCCCCCAATACCCCCCCAGCCCCCCCCAAATTCCCCTCCCCCCCCCGCTGCCGCTGTCCGCGGTGCTGAACTGGGGGGGGGAGGGGCGCGCTGGGTTCCCACGGGGGGGGATGGGGGGGTGACACCCCCCCCCAAAAAAACGACCCCCCCCCCCCCCAGAGAGTATCCGGAGGGTCCTGGGGCGACCCCGCATCCAACTGGTGCTGCTGGCCCGGCTGGAGAATCAGCCCCGGCGGTTGGAGGAGAGGGTGCTGGTGGGCACTGGGAGGCACTGGGAGGGACTGGGAGGGGGTTGGGAGGGGTTGGGAGGGGGTTTGGGGGGGTTGGGAGGGGGAATGGGGGCGCTGGGGGGGCACTGGGAGGGACTGGGAGAGACTGGGAGGGGGAATGGGAGGGACTGGGAGAGGGAAGGGGGGCACTGGGAAGGACTGGGAGGCACTGGGAGGGGGAATGGGGGCACTGGGAGGGACTGGGAGGGGGTTGGGAGGGGTTGGGAGGAGGTTTGGGGGGGTTGGGAGGGGGAATGGGGGCGCTGGGGGGGCACTGGGAGGGACTGGGAGAGACTGGGAGGGGGAATGGGAGGGACTGGGAGAGGGCAGGGGGGCACTGGGAAGGACTGGGAGGCACTGGGAGGGGGAATGGGGGCACTGGGAGGGACTGGGAGGGGGTTGGGAGGGGTTGGGAGGGGGTTTGGGGGGGTTGGGAGGGGGAATGGGGGGGCACTGGGAGGGACTGGGAGAGACTGGGAGGGGGAATGGGAGGGACTGGGAGAGGGAAGGGGGGCAGTGGGAAGGACTGGGAGGCACTGGGAGGGGGAATGGGGGCACTGGGAGGGACTGGGAGGGGGTTGGGAGGAGGTTTGGGGGGGTTGGGAGGGGGAATGGGGGCGCTGGGGGGGCACTGGGAGGGACTGGGAGAGACTGGGAGGGGGAATGGGAGGGACTGGGTGGGACTGGGAGAGGGAAGGGGGGCACTGGGAAAGACTGGGAGGGACTGGGAGGGAGACTGGGAGGGGGAATGGGGGTGCTGGGGGGCACTGGGAGGAACTGGGAGGTGGGGCGGGGAGATCAGGCTGTGGGGCACTGGGGGGAGGGTGGGGTTACTGGGAGGCACTGGGAAGGGAGTCAGGAGCTACTGGGAGGGACCCAGGGGCTACTGGGAGCACTGGGAGGGGGCGGGGGGTTGTTCCTGATTGTGTGACTGGGGTAACTGGGAGGTCCTGGGGGTGACTGGGAGGGCACTGGGGAAGGGGGGGTGTTGTGTGTCACCGGTGTCACTGGTGTCACTGGTGTTACTGGTGTCACTGGTGTCACTGGTCCCCCCCCAGGTTCTCACCGCCTGGCGCCTCCACCTCTTCGGCACCAAACTGCCCCCCAAGGTGACCCCTCGCACGAGGACCCCCCGTCGCACGAGGATCCCCCTCGCACGAGGATCCCCCCCTCGCACGCCCTTGCACGAGGATCCCCCTTGGACAGGGACCTCCCTTGCACGAGGATCCCCCCTGTCGCACGAGGACCCCCTTGCACGAGGATCCCCGTTGCATGAGGATCCCCTCGCACGAGGACCCCCCTGTTGCACGAGGATCCCCCTGTCGCACGAGGATGATCCCCTTGCATGAGGACCCTCCTTGCACGAGGACCCCGCCCCGTTGCATGAGGATCTCCCCCTCGCACGCCCTTGCACGAGGACTCCCTCACACAAGGATCCCCCCCTTGCACAAGGACCCCTTTGCACAAGGATTCCCTTGCACGAGGACCCCCTCACACAAGGATCCCCCCCTTGCACAAGGACCCCTTTGCACAAGGATTCCCTTGCACGAGGACCCCCTCACACAAGGATCCCCCCCTTGCACAAGGACCCCTTTGCACAAGGATTCCCTTGCACGAGGACCCCCTCACACAAGGATCCCCCCCTTGCACAAGGACCCCTTTGCACAAGGATTCCCTTGCACGAGGATCCCCCTGTCACACAAGGAACCCCCCTTGCACGAGGGCCCCTTTGCACAAGGATTCCCTTGCACGAGGATCCCCCGTCATAGAAGGATCCCCCATTGCACAAGGACCCCCTTGCACGAGGACCCACTCACACAAGGATCCCCCCCTTGCACGAGGACCCCCCCATCACACGAGGACCCCCTTGCACAAGGAGCCCTCCTTGCACGAGGATCCCCCTCACACAAGGATCCCCCATTGCACGAGGACCCCCTTGCACGAGGACCCTCCTTGCACGAGGATCCCCGTTGCACAAGGATCCCCCCTCGCACGCCCTTGCACGAGGATCCCCCTCACACAAGGACCCCCCCTTGCACGAGGACCCCCCCCTTTGCACGAGGATTCCCTTGCACGAGGATCCCCCCTGTCACACAAGGACCCCCCCTTTGCACGAGGACCCCCCCTCGCACGAGGCCCCTCGCACGAGGCCCCTCGCACGAGGGCTGCCGTGTCTCTCGCAGGCGTCCGGCTCCTTCAACGTGCTGGAGATCCGCTCCATCAGCGCCCCCAGCCCCACCCAGGTACCACCAGTATGGACCAGTATGGACCAGTGCCCTCCCATTATGGCCCAGTAACCCCCAAGGATTCCCCCCAGTCCCTCCCAGTGCCTCTCAGCCCCCTCCAGCCCCTCCCAGTACATCCTAATGCCCTCCCAGTACAACCCAGTGCCCTCCCAGTACATCCCAGTGCCCTCCCAGTACATCCCAGTACAACCCAGTGACCTCCCAGTACCATTTATGCCCCTTCTAGCTCCTCCCAGTCCCTCCCAGTATATCCCAGTCCCCTACAGCCCCTCCCAGTGCCATTTATCCCCCTCCCAGCCCCTTCCCAGTCCCCTCCCAGCCCCTCCCAGTATATCCCAGTGCCCCCCCAGCCCCTCCCAGTATATCCCAGTATACCCTAATTCCCTCCCAGTATATCCCAGTGCCCCCCCAGCCCCTCCCAGTATATCCCAGTATACCTAATTCCCTCCCAGTATATCCCAGTGCCTCCCAGTCCCCCTCCAGTCCCTCCCAGTATATCCCAGTGCCCTCCCAGTCCCCCTCCAGCCCCTCCCAGTATATCCAGTATACCCTAATTCCCTCCCAGTATATCCAGTGCCCCCCCAGCCCCTCCCAGTATATCCCAGTATACCCTAATTCCCTCCCAGTATATCCCAGTGCCTCCCAGTCCCCCTCCAGTCCTCCCTAGTATATCCCAGTGCCCTCCCAGTCCCCCTCCAGCCCCTCCCAGTATATCCCAGTATACCCTAATTCTTTCCCAGTATATCCCAGTGCCCTCCAGTGCCCCTCCAGTCCCTCCCAGTATATCCCAGTGCCCTCCCAGTCCCCCTCCAGCCCCTCCCAGTATATCCCAGTATACCCTAATTCCCTCCCAGTATATCCCAGTGCCCCCCCAGCCCCTCTCAGTATATCCCAGTATACCCTAATTCCCTCCCAGTATATCCCAGTGCCCCCCCAGCCCCTCCCAGTATATCCCAGTATACCCTAATTCCCTCCCAGTATATCCCAGTGCCCCCCCAGCCCCTCCCAGTATATCCCAGTATACCCTAATTCCCTCCCAGTATATCCCAGTGCCTCCCAGTCCCCCTCCAGTCCTCCCTAGTATATCCCAGTGCCCTCCCAGTCCCCCTCCAGCCCCTCCCAGTATATCCCAGTATACCCTAATTCTTTCCCAGTATATCCCAGTGCCCTCCCAGTGCCCCTCCAGTCCCTCCCAGTATATCCCAGTGCCCTCCCAGTCCCCCTCCAGCCCCTCCCAGTATATCCCAGTATACCCTAATTCCCTCCCAGTATATCCCAGTGCCCCCCCAGCCCCTCCCAGTATATCCCAGTATACCCTAATTCCCTCCCAGTGTATCCCAGCGCCTCCAGTCCCCCTCCAATCCTCCCAGTACCCTCCCAGTGCCTCCCAGCCCCACTTAGCCCCCTCCCAGCCCCTCCCAGCCCCCTCCCAGTGCCTCCCAGTAGCCCCAGTTCCGGCAGGTGCGGGTGGAGACGGAGCGGGGTCCCTTCCCCTTGGCCTTCGCCTGCCCCGAGGCCGCCGCCCGCCTGACCCGCGCCCTGGGAGCCGCCCTGGGGAGGGCCCTGCCCAGCGCCCCCCCGCCGTGAGTGTACTGGGATATACTGGGAGGGGCTGGGATATACTGGGCTAGAGCGGGAGGGGCTGGGAGGGGGTTGGGGGGCTCTAGGAGGGGGTTTGGGGGGGCTACAGGGGCTTGGGGGGGCTCTGGGAGGGAGTAGGAGATACTGGGAGGGGACTGGGAGGCACTGGGATGTACTGGGGGAAGACTGGGATGTACTGGAATATACTGGGAGGGGCTGGAGGGGGTTGGGAGGGGTTTGGGGGCTCCAGGAGAGGGGTGGGGGGCTCTGAGAGGGACTGGGAGGGCACTGGGATATGCTGGGAGGGCACAGGGGTGTACTGGGAGGCACTGTGGGGTGCTGTGGGGGGATACTGGGATGTACTGGGAGGGCAATGGGATGTACTGGGAGGGGGCTGGGATGTGCTGGCGGCACTGGGACGTACTGGGGGGGGCACTGGGATGTACTGGGAAGGGACTGGGATGTACTGGGGGCACTGGGAGATACTGGGGGGCACTGGTGGGTGCTGTGGGGGATACTGGGATGTACTGGGAGGGCACTGGGATGTACTGGGAGGGGACTGGGAGGGGACTGGGATGTACTGGGGGGCACTAGGATGTACTAGGAGGGGACTGGGATGTACTGGAGGCACTGGGACGTACTGGGGGGCACTGGTGGGTGCTGTGGGGATACTGGGAGGTACTGGGAGGGCACTGGGATGGACTGGGGGCACTGGTGGGTGCTGGGGGGGATACTGGGCCAGACTGGGAGGGGTGGCCGGGGACCAGCCCCGCCCCCTCCCAGGTGGCCCCGCCCCCTCCCAGGTGGCCCCGCCCCCCGGAGTCCCCCCTCGACACCTCCCCCACCTCGGAGAGCTCCGCC
Organism: Haliaeetus albicilla; assembly: GCF_947461875.1. NCBI lineage: Eukaryota > Metazoa > Chordata > Aves > Accipitriformes > Accipitridae > Haliaeetus > Haliaeetus albicilla. The sequence continues at coordinate 5,789,862 of NC_091511.1, forward strand.
TCCACGGCCACAGCGTCTGCGGTGAGGGGGCGTGGTCAGCCGGGAGGGGGCGTGGTCGCTTTGGGCGTGGTCAACGGGGGCGTGGCCACACACGGGAGGGGGCGTGGTCAAGCAGGGAAGGGTGCTGGGGGTGTGCGGGGGGGGGGAGGTGAGGCTTTGGGGGAGAGGGGTGGGGTTTGGGCGTGGTGGGTGTGGTGGCGGGGGGGCGTGGCCACGCCTGACCCCACCCCTCCGGGGCAGGGGGCTTCTCGGAGACGTACGCGGCGCTTTGCGACTACAACGGGGTCAGCTGCCGGGAGGAGGTGCAGTGGGTGAGTCGGGGGGGTCCGGGGGGGTCCCTGGGGGGGTCCCGGGGGGGCCTGAGGGGGTCCTGGGGGGGTCTGGAGGGACCCTGGGGGGGTCCTGGGGGGGTCTGGGGGGTCCCTGGGGGGCTCTGGGGGGTCTGGGGGGGTCCTGGGGGGGTCCAGGAGGGTCTGAGGGGGTCCTGGGGGGGGTCTGGAGGGACCCTGGGGGGGTCCCTGGGGGGTCCTGGGGGGGTCCAGGGGGGACCCTGGGGGGTCTGGGGGAGTCCTGGGGGGTCCCTGGGGGTCTGGGGGGTCCTGGGGGGGTCTGGAGGGACCCTGGGGGGGTCTGGGGCTGTGCTGGGGGGTTCTGGGTGGTGTCTGGGAGGGTCAAGGGGGGGTCCAGGGAGGACCCTGGGGGCGTCCAGGGGGTCCCTGGGGGGTCCCTGGGGGGGTCTGGGGGGGTCCCTGGGGGGGTCTTGGTGGTCCTTGGGGGGGTCCAGGGGGTCTGGGGGGGTCCCTAGGGAGTCCCTGGGGGGGGTCCTGGAGGGTCTTGAGGGGTCCTGGGTGGTCCCTGGGGGGGTTCAGGGGGGGTCTGGGGGGGTCTGGGGCATCCAGGGTGGTCTCTGGGGGGGGTCCTGGGGGGTCTGGGGGGTGTCTGGGGGGTCCTGCGAGGGTCTGGGGGGTCCCTAGGGGGGTCTGGGGGGGGTCCTGGGGGGGTCTGGGTGGTCCTTGGGGGGGTCCAGGGGGGTCTGGGGGGTCCCTGGGGGCTCCAGAGGGGTCTGGGGGGTCCCTAGGGGGTGTCTGGGGGGGTCCTGGAGGGTCTTGGGGGGTCTGGGTGGTTCCTGGGGGGGGGTCCAAGGGGGTCTGGGTGGTCCTGGGGGGGTCTGGGGGGGTCCAGGGGGGTCTGGGGGGGTCCCTGGGGGGGTCTGAAGGGGTCTTGGGGGGTCCCTGGGGGGGGTCTTGGTGGTCCTTGGGGGGAGTCCAGGGGGGTCTGGGGGGTCCTGGGGGGGTCCTGGAGGGTGTTGGGGGGTCTGGGTGGTCCCTGGGGGGGCTGAAGGGGTCTGAGGGAGTCCCTGGGGGGGTCCAGGGGGGGTCCCTGGGGTGCCTCTGGGGGTCCTTGGGGGGACTTTGGGGTCCCTGGGGGGTTCTGGGGGGTCCCTGGGGCTGGGGGCTCCCCGGGCAGTTTGGGGGGGGGGTCGTGTCCGTGTGTCCCCCCCCAGGACGTGGACACCATCTACCACGCCGGGGACAACCGGGAGTTCAACCTCCTCGACTTCAGCCACCTCGACAGCAGGTGGGGACCCCCAAACCCCCGGGACCCCAAACCCCCGGGACCCCAAAAACCCCGGGACCCCCAAACCCCCCCCCCAGGACCCCAAAAACCCCCAGGAGCCCCCAAGACCCCCCAAAACCAACCCTGGGACCCCCCAAACCTTCTGCAGGACTCCAAGGTGACCCCAAAACCCACCCAGGACCCCCCAAAACCTTCTCCAGAACCACCCAGGGACCCCCAAACCTCTTCCAGCACCCCAAAACCCACCCAGGGCCACCCAGGGACCCCAAAACCCAACTTGGCACCCTCAAGGGGACCCCAAAACCCACCCAGGACCCCCAAAACCTTCTCCAGACCACCCAGGGACCCCCAAACGTCTTCCAGCACCCCAAAACCCACCCAGGGCCACCCAGGGACCCCAAAACCCAACTTGGCACCCCCAAAACCCACCAGATCCCCCCAAAGCCTTCTCCAGGACCACCCAGGGACCCCAAAATCCAACCTGGCACCCCCAAGGTGACCCCAAAACTCACCCAGGACACCCCAAAACCTTCTCCAGAACCACCCAGGGACCCCCAAATCTCTTCCAGCACCCCAAAACCCAGCCAGGACCACCCAGGGACCCAAAACCCAACCTGGCACCCCAAAACCCACCAGGATCCCCCCAAAACCTTCTCCAGGACCACCCAGGGACCCCCAAACCTCTTCCAGCACCCCAAAACCCAGCCAGGACCACCCAGGGACCCCAAAACCCAACCTGGCACCCTCAAGGGACCCCAAAACCCACCCAGGACCCCCAAAACCTTCTCCAGGACCACCCAGGCACCCCAAAATCCAACCTGGCACCCCAAAACCCAGCCAGGACCCCCAAAACCTTCTCCAGGACCACCCAGGCACCCCAATATCCAACCTGGCACCCAAAACCCACCCAGGACCCCCCAAAACCTTCTCCAGGACCACCCAGGCACCCCAAAACCCAACCTGGCACCCCCAAGGGGACCCCAAAACCCACCCAGGACCCCCAAAACCTTCTCCAGGACCACCCAGGCACCCCAAAATCCAACCTGGCACCCCAAAACCCACCCAGGACCCCCAAAACCTTCTCCAGGACCACCCAGGCACCCCAAAATCCAACCTGGCACCCTCAAGGGGACCCCAAAACCCACCCAGGACCCCCAAAACCTTCTCCAGGACCACCCAGGCACCCCAAAATCCAACCTGGCACCCCAAAACCCAGCCAGGACCCCCAAAACCTTCTCCAGGACCACCCAGGCACCCCAAAATCCAACCTGGCACCCCAAAACCCACCCAGGACCCCCAAAACCTTCTCCAGAACCACCCAGGCACCCCAAAATCCAACCTGGCACCCCCAAGGGGACCCCAAAACCCACCCACGACCCCCCAAAACCTTCTCCAGAACCACCCAGGCACCCCAAACCTCTTCCAGCACCCCAAAACCCACCCAGCACCACCCAGGGACCCCCAAACCCTATTTCAAGACCCCCGAACCTTTCGGGGTCCCCCCCCCCGACCCCCCCCCCAATTTCCCGGCAGGGACCTGGCGCTGGCGGTGTCGGCGTTGGCGTACAACCACTGGTTCAGGGCGCTCTCCTGCCGCGACCTCCGCCTGGTGCGTACCCCAAAATCTGGGGGGGTCGTGTCCCCCCCCTCCCCCAAACCTCCCCCCCCCCCCAGACCCACCTGCACCCCCAAACCCCTCTTCTCTGGGGTCTCTGAGACTTTTGGGGGGGGCACCCCAAGTTTGGGGGGCTCCTCCAATGGCCATTTTGGGGGGCCCCTGCTTCTGACCCCCCCCGAACCCCCATTTTGGGGTCCCTGGATCTTCCCCTCCCCCCAGACCCCTATTTTGGGGGTCCCCTGACTCCTCACCCCCCCAAACCCCCATTTTTGGGGGTCCCTGGATCTTCCCCTCCCCCCCAGACCCTATTTTGGGGTCCCCTCATTCCTCACCTACCCCAAACCCCCATTTTGGGGGTCCCCCCCTCACCCCCCCAACACTTTTGGGGTCCCCCCTGCCCCCCCAATTTTGGGGTCCCCCCCATCCCACCCCCATCTTCTGGGCCTCCCCCTTTGCCCACCCCCCTAATTTTGGGGGGTCGACCCCTAATTTTGGGGGTCGACCCCCAATTTTTTGGGGGGGTCCCTGTCTAATTTTGGGGGTCCCCCCCGCCCCCCAATTTTGGGGTCCCCCCATCCCACCCCTTTTAACCCCCCCCATCTTTTCGGCCTCCCCCTTTGCCCACCCCCCTAATTTTGGGGGGTCGACCCCTAATTTTGGGGGTCGACCCCCAATTTTTTGGGGGGGTCCCTCTCTAATTTTGGGGTGTCCCCCCCCCAAAAAGGGGGGGAGGTGGTGGAGCAGGTCCTGCACGCCGTCAGCCGCTCCCCCAGCCTGGAGGAGCTGATCCTGGACAACGCGGGGTTAAAAGCGTAAGTTTGACGGGGGGTCCCCCAAAATTTGGGGGGGGCTGCCCTTTAAATCTGGGGGGGGGTCCTGAGCCCTATATTTGAGATATTCCCCCCAAAAATAAGGAGGAAAAGGGATATTTTGGGGGCTCCCTTGGGGAAAGTAGGAGTTGGGGGGGGGTTGGGGGGGGGTCCCCCCAAAAGATGGGGTGACTTTGGGGATCCCCCCCCCCCAAAAAAAAAATATTTTTTTTTTTTTTTTTTCAGGGATTTTGCCACCCGCTTGGCGGCGGCGCTGGGGGAGCACCCGGCCCCCCCTTTGCGCAGCCTCGTCCTGGCCCACGGCCCCGTCGATGACCGAGGTGGGACCCCCCCCCAAAACCCCAAAAACCCCCAAATCCTACAACCCCCCCCAAACCCCCCCAAGCCCCCCCAAACCCCCCAAATCCTCCCAAAATCCCCCCAAACACCCCCAACCTCCCCCAAAACCCCCCAAACCCCCAAGCCCCCCAAAACCCCAAAAACCCCCAAACCCCAAAATCCCCCAAAACACCAAAAACCCCCAAAACCCCAAAATCCCCCCAAAACGCCCCCAAAACCCCCCAACCCCCCCAAAAGTCCAAAAAAAACCCCAAACCCCCAAAATCCCCCCAAAACCCTCCAAAACCCCCCAAAAAACCCCACCCCCCCAAAAACCCTAAAAACCCCCCAAGCCCCCCAAAACCCAAAATCCCCCCAACCCCCCATTCCCCCCCAAAACCCCCACCCCCCCAAAAAACCCAAACCCCCCCAATCCCCCAAAACCCCCAAAAGCCCCCAAAACCCCAAAAGCCCCCAAAAGCCCCAAAAACCCCCAAACCCCCCAATCCCCCCAAAACCCCCAAAACCCCCCAACCCCCCCAAAAGTCCAAAAAAACCCCAAACCCCTCAAAACCCCCAAATCCCCCCCAAACCCCCCAATCCCCCCAAAATCCCTCCAAAACCGCCAAACCCCCCAACCCCCCCAAAACCCCCCAAAAGCCCCCAAAAGCCCCAAAACCCCCAACCCCCCTGAACCCCCCAATCTCCCCAAAAACCTCCCAACCCCCAAAACCCCCAAAATCCCCCCAAAGCCTCCAAAAATCCCCAAACCCCCAAACCCCCAAAAGCCCCAAAACCCCCAAAACCCCAAAACCCCAAAAACCCGAACCCCCCCAAAAACCCCCCAACCCCCAAAACCCTGAAACCCCCCCAAAACCCCTAAAAACCCCAAACCCCCCAAAACCCCCAAAACCCGAACCCCCCAAAAACCCCCAAACCCCCCCAATCCCCCCAAATACCCCCCCCAAAGCCCCCCAAAAGCCCCCAAAAGCCCCCAAACCCCCCAAAACCCCCAAAATCCCCCCAAAACCCCCAAAAATCCCAAACCCCCAAACCCCCCAAAACCCCCCAAAAGCCCCAATCCCCCAAACCCCCCAACCCCCCCCAAAAGTCCAAAAAACCCCCAAACCCCTCAAAACCCCAAAATCCCCCCAAACCCCCCAAAAGCCCCCAAAAACCCCAACCCCTCCAAACCCCCAATCTCCCCAAAATCCCCCCAAACCCCCAAAACCCCCAAAACCCCCCAAAAATCCCCAAACCCCCAACCCCCCCAAACCCCCAAAATCCCCCCAAAACCCCCCAAACCCCCCCAAAATCCCGAAACCCCCAAACCCCCCAAAAGCCCCAAAACCCCCAACCCCCCGAAACCCCCCAATCTCCCCAAAATCCCCCACAACCCCCAACCCCCCAAACCCCCAAACCCCCCAATCCCCCCAAAAGCCCCAAAATCCCCAAACCCCCAAACCCCCCAAACCCCCAAAAGCCCCAAAACCCCAAAAACCCCCCAACCCCCCAAAAACCCGACCCCCCAAATCCCCCCCAAACCCCCCCAAAACCCCCAAAACCCCAAAAACCCCCCAACCCCCCAAAAACCCGACCCCCCCAAATCCCCCCCAAACCCCCCAAAACCCCCAAAACCCCAAAAACCCCCCAAAAACCCCCAAACCCCCCAAAGCCCCCAACCCCCCCAAAAACCCTCAACCCCCCCAATCCCCCCCAAATCCCCCCAAAAACCCCCAACCCCCCCAAACCCCCAAACCCCCCAATCCCCCCAAAAGCCCCAAAACCCCAAACCCCCAAAACCCCCCAAACCCCCAAAACCCCCAAAACCCCAAAAACCCCCCAACCCCCCAAAAACCCGACCCCCCCCAAATCCCCCCAAACCCCCCCAAAACCCCCAAAACCCCAAAAACCCCCCAACCCCCCAAAAACCCGACCCCCCCAAATCCCCCCAACCCCCCAAAACCCCCAAAACCCCAAAAACCCCCAACCCCCCAAAAACCCGACCCCCCCAAATCCCCCCCAACCCCCCCCAAAACCCCAAAAACCCCCAAAAACCCCAAACCCCCCAAAGCCCCAACCCCCCCAAAAACCCTCAACCCCCCAATCCCCCCCAAATCCCCCAAAACCCCCTGAAACCCCCCAAACCCCCCCAAAAACCCCCAACCCCCCCAAACCCCCAAACCCCCAATCCCCCCAAAAGCCCCAAAACCCCCAAACCCCCAAAACCCCCCAAACCCCCCAAAACCCCAAAAACCCCCCAACCCCCAAAAACCCGACCCCCCCAAATCCCCCCCAAACCCCCCAAAACCCCCAAAACCCCAAAAACCCCCCAAAAACCCGACCCCCCCCAAATCCCCCCAACCCCCCCCAAAACCCCCAAAACCCCAAAAACCCCCCAACCCCCCAAAAACCCGACCCCCCCAAAAGCCCCCAAACCCCCCCAAAACCCCCAAAACCCCCCAAAAACCCGACCCCCCCCAAAAGCCCCCAAACCCCCCCAAAACCCCCAAAACCCCAAAAACCCCCCAACCCCCCAAAAACCCGACCCCCCCAAATCCCCCCAACCCCCCCAAAACCCCAAAAACCCCCCAACCCCCCAAAAACCCGACCCCCCCCAAATCCCCCCCAAACCCCCCAAAACCCCAAAACCCCAAAAACCCCCCAACCCCCCAAAAACCCCAAAACCCCCCAGAAACCTCCAAACCCCCAAAAGCCCCAAAAACCCCAAAAACCCCCCAAAAACCCCCAAACCCCCAAAGCCCCAACCCCCCAAAAACCCTCAACCCCCCCAATCCCCCCCAAATCCCCCCAAACCCCCCCAAAACCCCCAAAACCCCAAAAACCCCCCAACCCCCCAAAAACCCGAACCCCCCAATCCGCCCCAAACCCCCCCAAAACCCCCAAAACCCCAAAAACCCCCGAAACCCCCCAACCCCCCAAAAACCCCAAAACCCCCCAAAAACCCCCAACCCCCCCAAACCCCCCAAAACCCCCAAAACCCCAAAAACCCCCCAACCCCCCCAACCCCCCAAAAACCCCAAAACCCCCCAAAAACCCCCAAACCCCCCAAAGCCCCAACCCCCCCAAAAACCCTCAACCCCCCCAATCCCCCCCAAATCCCCCAAAACCCCCCAAACCCCCCCCACCCCCCCAAAATCCCCCTGAAACCCCCCAAACCCCCCAAAACCCCCCAACCCCCCAAAACCCCGAAACCCCCCAAAAACCCCCAACCCCCCAACCCCCCCAAACCCCCAAAATCCCCCCAAAACCCCCCAAACCCCCCCAAAATCCCCAAACCCCCAAACCCCCCAAACCCCCAAAAGCCCCAAAACCCCAAAAACCCCCCAACCCCCCAAAAACCCGACCCCCCCAAATCCCCCCAAACCCCCCCAAAACCCCCAAAACCCCAAAACCCCAAAAACCCCCCAACCCCCCAAAAACCCCCAAACCCCCCAAAGCCCCAACCCCCCCAAAAACCCTCAACCCCCCCAATCCCCCCAAATCCCCCCAAATCCCCCAAAACCCCCCAAAACCCCCAAAACCCCAAAAACCCCCCAACCCCCCAAAAACCGACCCCCCCCAAATCCCCCCCAAACCCCCCAAAACCCCCAAAACCCCAAAAACCCCCCAAAAACCCCCAAACCCCCAAAGCCCCAACCCCCAAAAACCCTCAACCCCCCCAATCCCCCCCAAATCCCCCCAAAAACCCCCAACCCCCCCAAACCCCCAAACCCCCCAATCCCCCCAAAAGCCCCAAAACCCCCAAACCCCCAAACCCCCCAAACCCCCCCAAAATCCCCAAACCCCCAAACCCCCCAAACCCCCAAAAGCCCCAAAACCCCAAAAACCCCCCAACCCCCAAAAACCCGACCCCCCCAATCCCCCCAAACCCCCCCAAAACCCCAAAAACCCCCCAAGCCCCCCAAAACCCCAAAACCCCCCAGAAACCTCCAAACCCCCAAAAGCCCCAAAAACCCCAAAAACCCCCAAAAACCCCCAAACCCCCCAAAGCCCCAACCCCCCCAAAAACCCTCAACCCCCCCAATCCCCCCCAAATCCCCCAAACCCCCCCAAAACCCCCAAAACCCCAAAAACCCCCCAACCCCCCAAAAACCCGAACCCCCCAATCCGCCCCAAACCCCCCAAAACCCCCAAAACCCCAAAAACCCCCGAAACCCCCCAACCCCCCAAAAACCCCAAAACCCCCCAAAAACCCCCAACCCCCCCAAACCCCCCAAAACCCCCAAAACCCCAAAAACCCCCCAACCCCCCCAACCCCCCAAAAACCCCAAAACCCCCCAAAAACCCCAAACCCCCAAAGCCCCAACCCCCCAAAAACCCTCAACCCCCCCAATCCCCCCCAAATCCCCCAAAACCCCCCAAACCCCCCCCACCCCCCAAAATCCCCCTGAAACCCCCCAAACCCCCCCAAAACCCCCCAACCCCCCAAAACCCCGAAACCCCCAAAAACCCCCAACCCCCCAACCCCCCCAAACCCCCAAAATCCCCCCAAAATCCCCCAAACCCCCCAAAATCCCCAAACCCCCCAAACCCCCCAAACCCCCAAAAGCCCCAAAACCCAAAAACCCCCCAACCCCCCAAAAACCCGACCCCCCCAAATCCCCCCCAAACCCCCCCAAAACCCCCAAAACCCCAAAACCCCAAAAACCCCCCAACCCCCCAAAAACCCCCAAACCCCCCAAAGCCCCAACCCCCCCAAAAACCCTCAACCCCCCCAATCCCCCCCAAATCCCCCCAAATCCCCCCAAAACCCCCAAAACCCCCAAAACCCCAAAAACCCCCCAACCCCCCAAAAACCCGACCCCCCCCAAATCCCCCCAAACCCCCCCAAAACCCCCAAAACCCCAAAAACCCCCCAAAAACCCCCAAACCCCCCAAAGCCCCCAACCCCCCAAAAACCCTCAACCCCCCCAATCCCCCCCAAATCCCCCCAAAAACCCCCAATCCCCCCAAAAGCCCCAAAACCCCCAAACCCCCCAAACCCCCCAAACCCCCCCAAAATCCCCAAACCCCCAAACCCCCCAAACCCCCAAAAGCCCCAAAACCCCAAAAACCCCCCAACCCCCCAAAAACCCGACCCCCCCAAATCCCCCCAAACCCCCCCAAAACCCCCAAAACCCCAAAAACCCCCGAAACCCCCCAAACCCCCAAAAGCCCCAAAACCCCAAAAACCCCCCAACCCCCAAAAACCCGACCCCCCCAAATCCCCCCAAACCCCCCCAAAACCCCCAAAACCCCAAAAACCCCCGAAACCCCCCAAACCCCCAAAAGCCCCAAAACCCCAAAAACCCCCAACCCCCCAAAAACCCGACCCCCCAAATCCCCCCCAAACCCCCCCAAACCCCCCAAAACCCCAAAACCCCAAAAACCCGACCCCCCCCAAATCCCCCCAACCCCCCCAAAACCCCCAAAACCCCAAAAACCCCCCAACCCCCCAAAAACCCGACCCCCCCCAAAAGCCCCCAAACCCCCCAAAACCCCCAAACCCCCAAAAACCCCCAAAAACCCGACCCCCCCCAAAAGCCCCCAAACCCCCCCAAAACCCCAAAAACCCCCAACCCCCCAAAAACCCGACCCCCCCAAATCCCCCCCAAACCCCCCCAAAACCCCCAAAACCCCAAAAACCCCCCAAAAACCCGACCCCCCCCAAATCCCCCCAACCCCCCCCAAAACCCCAAAACCCCAAAAACCCCCCAACCCCCCAAAAACCCGACCCCCCCCAAAAGCCCCCAAACCCCCCAAAACCCCCAAAACCCCCCAAAAACCCGACCCCCCCCAAAAGCCCCCAAACCCCCCCAAAACCCCCAAAACCCCAAAAACCCCCCAACCCCCCAAAAACCCGACCCCCCCAAATCCCCCCAACCCCCCCAAAACCCCAAAAACCCCCAACCCCCCAAAAACCCGACCCCCCCCAAATCCCCCCAAACCCCCCAAAACCCCAAAACCCCAAAAACCCCCCAACCCCCCAAAAACCCCAAAACCCCCAGAAACCTCCAAACCCCCAAAAGCCCCAAAAACCCCAAAAACCCCCCAAAAACCCCCAAACCCCCCAAAGCCCCAACCCCCCCAAAAACCCTCAACCCCCCCAATCCCCCCCAAATCCCCCCAAACCCCCCAAAACCCCCAAAACCCCAAAAACCCCCCAACCCCCCAAAAACCCGAACCCCCAATCCGCCCCAAACCCCCCCAAAACCCCCAAAACCCCAAAAACCCCCGAAACCCCCCAACCCCCCAAAAACCCCAAAACCCCCCAAAAACCCCCAACCCCCCCAAACCCCCCAAAACCCCCAAAACCCCAAAAACCCCCCAACCCCCCAACCCCCCAAAAACCCCAAAACCCCCCAAAAACCCCCAAACCCCCCAAAGGCCCCAACCCCCCAAAAACCCTCAACCCCCCCAATCCCCCCCAAATCCCCCCAAAACCCCCAAACCCCCCCCACCCCCCCAAAATCCCCCTGAAACCCCCCAAACCCCCCCAAAACCCCCCAACCCCCCAAAACCCCGAAACCCCCCAAAAACCCCCAACCCCCCAACCCCCCAAACCCCCAAAATCCCCCCAAAACCCCCCAAACCCCCCCAAAATCCCCAAACCCCCCAAACCCCCCAAACCCCCAAAAGCCCCAAAACCCCAAAAACCCCCAACCCCCAAAAACCCGACCCCCCCAAATCCCCCCCAAACCCCCCAAAACCCCCAAAACCCCAAAACCCCAAAAACCCCCCAACCCCCCAAAAACCCCCAAACCCCCCAAAGCCCCAACCCCCCAAAAACCCTCAACCCCCCCAATCCCCCCCAAATCCCCCCAAATCCCCCCAAAACCCCCCAAAACCCCCAAAACCCCAAAAACCCCCCAACCCCCCAAAAACCCGACCCCCCCCAAATCCCCCCCAAACCCCCCCAAAACCCCCAAAACCCCAAAAACCCCCCAAAAACCCCCAAACCCCCCAAAGCCCCCAACCCCCCAAAAACCCTCAACCCCCCCAATCCCCCCAAATCCCCCCAAAAACCCCAATCCCCCCAAAAGCCCCAAAACCCCAAACCCCCCAAACCCCCAAACCCCCCAAAATCCCCAAACCCCCAAACCCCCCAAACCCCCAAAAGCCCCAAAACCCCAAAAACCCCCCAACCCCCCAAAAACCCGACCCCCCCAAATCCCCCAAACCCCCCCAAAACCCCCAAAACCCCAAAAACCCCCGAAACCCCCCAAACCCCCAAAAGCCCCAAAACCCCAAAAAACCCCCCAACCCCCAAAAACCCGACCCCCCCCAATCCCCCCCAAACCCCCCCAAAACCCCAAAAACCCCCCAAGCCCCCAAAACCCCAAAACCCCCAGAAACCTCCAAACCCCCAAAAGCCCCAAAAACCCCAAAAACCCCCAAAAACCCCCAAACCCCCCAAAGCCCCAACCCCCCAAAAACCCTCAACCCCCCCAATCCCCCCAAATCCCCCCAAACCCCCCCAAAACCCCCAAAACCCCAAAAACCCCCCAACCCCCCAAAAACCCGAACCCCCCAATCCGCCCAAACCCCCCCAAAACCCCCAAAACCCCAAAAACCCCCGAAACCCCCCAACCCCCAAAAACCCCAAAACCCCCCAAAAACCCCCAACCCCCCCAAACCCCCCCAAAACCCCCAAAACCCCAAAAACCCCCAACCCCCCCAACCCCCCAAAAACCCCAAAACCCCCCAAAAACCCCCAAACCCCCCAAAGCCCCAACCCCCCCAAAAACCCTCAACCCCCCCAATCCCCCCCAAATCCCCCCAAAACCCCCCAAACCCCCCCCACCCCCCCAAAATCCCCCTGAAACCCCCCAAACCCCCCAAAACCCCCAACCCCCCAAAACCCCGAAACCCCCCAAAAACCCCCAACCCCCCAACCCCCCCAAACCCCCAAAATCCCCCCAAAATCCCCCAAACCCCCCAAAATCCCCAAACCCCCCAAACCCCCCAAACCCCCAAAAGCCCCAAAACCCCAAAAACCCCCCAACCCCCCAAAAACCCGACCCCCCCAAATCCCCCCCAAACCCCCCCAAAACCCCCAAAACCCCAAAACCCCAAAAACCCCCCAACCCCCAAAAACCCCAAACCCCCCAAAGCCCCAACCCCCCAAAAACCCTCAACCCCCCCAATCCCCCCCAAATCCCCCCAAATCCCCCCAAAACCCCCCAAAACCCCAAAAACCCCCCAACCCCCCAAAAACCCGACCCCCCCCAAATCCCCCCCAAACCCCCCCAAAACCCCCAAAACCCCAAAAACCCCCCAAAAACCCCCAAACCCCCAAAGCCCCCAACCCCCCAAAAACCCTCAACCCCCCCAATCCCCCCCAAATCCCCCCAAAAACCCCCAATCCCCCCAAAAGCCCAAAACCCCCAAACCCCCCAAACCCCCCAAACCCCCCCAAAATCCCCAAACCCCCAAACCCCCCAAACCCCCAAAAGCCCCAAAACCCCAAAAACCCCCCAACCCCCCAAAAACCCGACCCCCCAAATCCCCCAAACCCCCCAAAACCCCCAAAACCCCAAAAACCCCCGAAACCCCCAAACCCCCAAAAGCCCCAAAACCCCAAAAACCCCCCAACCCCCCAAAAACCCGACCCCCCCAAATCCCCCCCAAACCCCCCAAACCCCCCCAAAACCCCCAAAACCCCAAAAACCCGACCCCCCCCAAATCCCCCCAACCCCCCCCAAAACCCCAAAACCCCAAAAACCCCCCAACCCCCCAAAAACCCGACCCCCCCCAAAAGCCCCCAAACCCCCCCAAAACCCCCAAACCCCAAAAACCCCCCAAAAACCCGACCCCCCCCAAAAGCCCCCAAACCCCCCCAAAACCCCAAAAACCCCCCAACCCCCCAAAAACCCGACCCCCCCAAATCCCCCCAAACCCCCCAAAACCCCCAAAACCCCAAAAACCCCCCAAAAACCCGACCCCCCCCAAATCCCCCCAACCCCCCCCAAAACCCCCAAAACCCCAAAAACCCCCCAACCCCCAAAAACCCGACCCCCCCCAAAAGCCCCCAAACCCCCCAAAACCCCCAAAACCCCCCAAAAACCCGACCCCCCCCAAAAGCCCCAAACCCCCCCAAAACCCCCAAAACCCCAAAAACCCCCCAACCCCCAAAAACCCGACCCCCCAAATCCCCCCAACCCCCCAAAACCCCAAAAACCCCCCAACCCCCCAAAAACCCGACCCCCCCAAATCCCCCCCAAACCCCCCCAAAACCCCAAAACCCCAAAAACCCCCCAACCCCCCAAAAACCCCAAAACCCCCAGAAACCTCCAAACCCCCAAAAGCCCCAAAAACCCCAAAAACCCCCCAAAAACCCCCAAACCCCCCAAAGCCCCAACCCCCCCAAAAACCCTCAACCCCCCCAATCCCCCCAAATCCCCCCAAACCCCCCCAAAACCCCCAAAACCCCAAAAACCCCCCAACCCCCCAAAAACCCGAACCCCCAATCCGCCCCAAACCCCCCCAAAACCCCCAAAACCCCAAAAACCCCCGAAACCCCCCAACCCCCCAAAAACCCAAAACCCCCAAAAACCCCCAACCCCCCCAAACCCCCCCAAAACCCCCAAAACCCCAAAAACCCCCCAACCCCCCCAACCCCCCAAAAACCCCAAAACCCCCAAAAACCCCCAAACCCCCCAAAGCCCCAACCCCCCCAAAAACCCTCAACCCCCCCAATCCCCCCAAATCCCCCAAAACCCCCCAAACCCCCCCCACCCCCCCAAAATCCCCCTGAAACCCCCCAAACCCCCCAAAACCCCCCAACCCCCCAAAACCCCGAAACCCCCCAAAAACCCCAACCCCCCAACCCCCCCAAACCCCCAAAATCCCCCCAAAACCCCCCAAACCCCCCAAAATCCCCAAACCCCCCAAACCCCCCAAACCCCCAAAAGCCCCAAAACCCCAAAAACCCCCCAACCCCCCAAAAACCCGACCCCCCCAAATCCCCCCCAAACCCCCCCAAAACCCCCAAAACCCCAAAACCCCAAAAACCCCCCAACCCCCCAAAAACCCCAAACCCCCCAAAGCCCCAACCCCCCCAAAAACCCTCAACCCCCCCAATCCCCCCCAAATCCCCCAAATCCCCCCAAAACCCCCCAAAACCCCCAAAACCCCAAAAACCCCCCAACCCCCCAAAAACCCGACCCCCCCCAAATCCCCCCCAAACCCCCCAAAACCCCAAAACCCCAAAAACCCCCCAAAAACCCCCAAACCCCCCAAAGCCCCCAACCCCCCAAAAACCCTCAACCCCCCCAATCCCCCCCAAATCCCCCCAAAAACCCCAATCCCCCAAAAGCCCCAAAACCCCCAAACCCCCCAAACCCCCCAAACCCCCCCAAAATCCCCAAACCCCCAAACCCCCAAACCCCCAAAAGCCCAAAACCCCAAAAACCCCCCAACCCCCCAAAAACCCGACCCCCCCAAATCCCCCCAAACCCCCCCAAAACCCCCAAAACCCCAAAAACCCCCGAAACCCCCCAAACCCCCAAAAGCCCCAAAACCCCAAAAACCCCCCAACCCCCCAAAAACCCGACCCCCCCAAATCCCCCCAAACCCCCCAAAACCCCCAAAACCCCAAAAACCCCCGAAACCCCCCAAACCCCCAAAAGCCCCAAAACCCCAAAAACCCCCCAACCCCCCAAAAACCCGACCCCCCCAATCCCCCCCAAACCCCCCCAAAACCCCAAAAACCCCCCAAGCCCCCCAAAACCCCAAAACCCCCCAGAAACCTCCAAACCCCCAAAAGCCCCAAAAACCCCAAAAACCCCCCAAAAACCCCCAAACCCCCCAAAGCCCCAACCCCCCCAAAAACCCTCAACCCCCCCAATCCCCCCCAAATCCCCCCAAACCCCCCCAAAACCCCAAAACCCCAAAAACCCCCCAACCCCCCAAAAACCCGAACCCCCCAATCCGCCCCAAACCCCCCCAAAACCCCCAAAACCCCAAAAACCCCGAAACCCCCCAACCCCCCAAAAACCCCAAAACCCCCCAAAAACCCCCAACCCCCCCAAACCCCCCCAAAACCCCCAAAACCCCAAAAACCCCCCAACCCCCCCAACCCCCCAAAAACCCCAAAACCCCCCAAAAACCCCCAAACCCCCAAAGCCCCAACCCCCCCAAAAACCCTCAACCCCCCCAATCCCCCCCAAATCCCCCCAAAACCCCCCAAACCCCCCCACCCCCCCAAAATCCCCCTGAAACCCCCCAAACCCCCCAAAACCCCCCAACCCCCCAAAACCCCGAAACCCCCAAAAACCCCCAACCCCCCAACCCCCCCAAACCCCCAAAATCCCCCAAAACCCCCCAAAATCCCCAAACCCCCCAAACCCCCCAAACCCCCAAAAGCCCCAAAACCCCAAAAACCCCCCAACCCCCCAAAAACCCGACCCCCCCAAATCCCCCCCAAACCCCCCCAAAACCCCCAAAACCCCAAAACCCCAAAAACCCCCCAACCCCCCAAAAACCCCCAAACCCCCCAAAGCCCCAACCCCCCCAAAAACCCTCAACCCCCCCAATCCCCCCCAAATCCCCCCAAATCCCCCCAAAACCCCCCAAAACCCCAAAAACCCCCCAACCCCCCAAAAACCCGACCCCCCCCAAATCCCCCCCAAACCCCCCCAAAACCCCCAAAACCCCAAAAACCCCCCAAAAACCCCCAAACCCCCCAAAGCCCCCAACCCCCCAAAAACCCTCAACCCCCCCAATCCCCCCCAAATCCCCCCAAAAACCCCCAATCCCCCCAAAAGCCCCAAAACCCCCAAACCCCCCAAACCCCCCAAACCCCCCCAAAATCCCCAAACCCCCAAACCCCCCAAACCCCCAAAAGCCCCAAAACCCCAAAAACCCCCCAACCCCCCAAAAACCCGACCCCCCCAAATCCCCCCAAACCCCCCCAAAACCCCCAAAACCCCAAAAACCCCCGAAACCCCCCAAACCCCCAAAAGCCCCAAAACC
This sequence comes from Haliaeetus albicilla, assembly GCF_947461875.1. Classification (NCBI taxonomy): domain Eukaryota; kingdom Metazoa; phylum Chordata; class Aves; order Accipitriformes; family Accipitridae; genus Haliaeetus; species Haliaeetus albicilla. The sequence continues at coordinate 5,806,185 of NC_091511.1, forward strand.
CCAAAAACCCCCCAACCCCCCAAAAACCCGACCCCCCCAAATCCCCCAAACCCCCCCAAAACCCCCAAAACCCCAAAAACCCCCGAAACCCCCCAAACCCCCAAAAGCCCCAAAACCCCAAAAACCCCCCAACCCCCCAAAAACCCGACCCCCCCAAATCCCCCCAAACCCCCCCAAAACCCCCAAAACCCCAAAAACCCCCGAAACCCCCCAAACCCCCAAAAGCCCCAAAACCCCAAAAACCCCCCAACCCCCCAAAAACCCGACCCCCCCCAATCCCCCCCAAAACCCCCCAAAACCCCAAAAACCCCCCAAGCCCCCCAAAACCCCCAAAACCCCCAAACCCCCCAAAGCCCCCAACCCCCCCAAAAACCCTCAACCCCCCCAATCCCCCCCAAATCCCCCCAAAACCCCCCCAAACCCCCCAACCCCCCCACCCCCCCCTTTGCCCCCACCCCCTGACCCCCCCGTACCCCCAGGGCTGACAGCGCTGAGTCAGCGGTTTCTGCTCCTCCCGGGGGGGCTGCGACGCCTCAGCCTCCCCCACGCCGGCCTTGGCCCCCGAGGTTTGGGGGGACCCCCCCTGCCCCCCCCCGAGCTGGGGGGGGGGCTTTTTGGGGGGGTTGGGGGGTTATGGGGGGGCTGGGGGGGCTTTTTGGGGGGGTTGGGGGGGGTATGGGGGGGCTGGGGGGGCTTTTGGGGTTTATGGGGGGGCTTTTTGGGGGGGTTGGGGGGTTATGGGGGGGCTGGGGGGTATTTTTGGGGGGGTGGGGGGCTTTTTTGGGGGGTTATGGGGGGGCTGGGGGTATTTTTGGGGGGGTGGGGGGCTTTTTTGGGGGGTTGGGGGGGTTATGGGGGGGCTGGAGGGGCTTTTTGGGGGGGTTGGGGGGGTTATGGGGGGGCTGGGGGGGCTTTTTGGGGGGGTTGGGGGGGTTATGGGGGGGCTGGGGGGGCTTTTTGGGGGGGTTGGGGGGTTATGGGGGGGCTGGGGGGGCTTTTGGGGTTTATGGGGGGGCTTTTTGGGGGGGTTGGGGGGTTATGGGGGGGCTGGGGGGGCTTTTGGGGGGGTTGGGGGAGTTATGGGGGGCTGGGGGGGCTTTTTGGGGGGGTTGGGGGGTTATGGGGGGGCTGGGGGGGCTTTTTGGGGGGCTGGGGGGGCTTTGGGGTTTATGGGGGGGCTTTTTGGGGGGGTTGGGGGGTTATGGGGGGCTGGGGGGTATTTTTGGGGGGGTGGGGGGCTTTTTTTGGGGGGGTTGGGGGGTTATGGGGGGGCTGGGGGGGCTTTTTGGGGGGGTTGGGGGGGTTATGGGGGGCTGGGGGGGCTTTTTGGGGGGGTTGGGGGGGTTATGGGGGGGCTGGGGGGGCTTTTTGGGGGGGTTGGGGGGGTTATGGGGGGGCTGGGGGGGCTTTTTGGGGGGGTTGGGGGGTTATGGGGGGGCTGGGGGGGCTTTTTGGGGGGGTATGGGGGGGCTGGGGGGTATTTTTGGGGTTATGGGGGGGCTTTTTGGGGGGGTTGGGGGGGTTATGGGGGGCTGGGGGGGCTTTTTGGGGGGGTTGGGGGGGTTATGGGGGGGCTGGGGGGGCTTTTTGGGGGGGTATGGGGGGGCTGGGGGGTATTTTTGGGGTTATGGGGGGGCTTTTTGGGGGGGTTGGGGGGGGGCCTGTGATATTGGGGGGGCTGGGGGGGTTTATTGGGGGGCTGGCGGCTGCTGATGGGGTTTGGGGGGGTCCCGGTGGGATTTTGGGGTCCCCCCCACCTGTGGGTCCCCCCCACCTGTGGGTGCCCCCCCCGGGTGCCCCCCCCCAGGCCTATAGGGTGTCTATGGGGGGGTCTATGGGGTTTCTATGGGGTTTTTTGGGGATTCTATGGGGTTTTTTGGGTGTCCGTGGGGTTTTTTGGGTGTCTGTGGGGTTTGGGGGTCCCAGTGGGATTTTGGGGTCCCCCCCCAGCTGTGGGTGCCCCCCACCTGTGGGTGCCCCCCCCCGGGTGCCCCCCCCCAGGCCTATAGGGTGTCTATGGCGGGTTCTATGGGGTTTCTATGGGTTTTTTTGGGTGTCTGTGGGTTTTTTGGGGATTCTATGGGGTTTGTTGGGTGTCTGTGGGGTTTGGGGGGGTCCCGGTGGGATTTTGGGGTCCCCCCCCACCTGTGGGTCCCCCCCACCTGTGGGTGCCCCCCCCCGGGTGCCCCCCCCCAGGCCTATAGGGTGTCTATGGCGGGTTCTATGGGGTTTCTATGGGTTTTTTTGGGTGTCTGTGGGTTTTTTGGGGATTCTATGGGGTTTGTTGGGTGTCTGTGGGGTTTGGGGGGGTCCCGGTGGGATTTTGGGGTCCCCCCCACCTGTGGGTCCCCCCCACCTGTGGGTGCCCCCCCCCGGGTGCCCCCCCCCAGGCCTATAGGGTGTCTATGGGGGGGTCTATGGGGTTTCTATGGGGTTTTTTGGGGATTCTATGGGGTTTTTTGGGTGTCCGTGGGGTTTTTTGGGTGTCTGTGGGGTTTGGGGGGTCCCGGTGGGATTTTGGGGTCCCCCCCAGCTGTGGGTGCCCCCCCCGGGTGCCCCCCCCAGGGCCACAGGGTGTCTACGCGGGGTTCTATGGGGTTTCTATGGGTTTTTTTTGGGTGTCTGTGGGTTTTTTGGGGATTCTATGGGGGTTTTTGGGTGTCTGTGGGGTTTGGGGGGGTCCCGGTGGGATTTTGGGGTCCCCCCCCAGCTGTGGGTGCCCCCCCCCGGGTGCCCCCCCCCAGGCCTATAGGGTGTCTATGGGGGGGTCTATGGGGTTTCTATGGGGTTTTTTGGGGATTCTATGGGGTTTTTTGGGTGTCCGTGGGGTTTTTTGGGTGTCTGTGGGTTTTTTGGGGATTCTATGGGGTTTTTTGGGTGTCTGTGGGGTTTGGGGGTCCCGGTGGGATTTTGGGGTCCCCCCCCAGCTGTGGGTGCCCCCCCCGGGTGACCCCCCCCAGGGCCACAGGGTGTCTATGGGGGGTTCTATGGGGTTTCTATGGGTTTTTTTGGGTGTCTGTGGGTTTTTTGGGGATTCTATGGGGTTTGTTGGGTGTCTGTGGGGTTTGGGGGGGTCCCGGTGGGATTTTGGGGTCCCCCCCCACCTGTGGGTGCCCCCCCCCGGGTGCCCCCCCCCAGGCCTATAGGGTGTCTATGGCGGGTTCTATGGGGTTTCTATGGGTTTTTTTGGGTGTCTGTGGGTTTTTTGGGGATTCTATGGGGTTTGTTGGGTGTCTGTGGGGTTTGGGGGGGTCCCGGTGGGATTTTGGGGTCCCCCCCCAGCTGTGGGTGCCCCCCCCCGGGTGCCCCCCCCCAGGCCTATAGGGTGTCTATGGCGGGTTCTATGGGGTTTCTATGGGTTTTTTTGGGTGTCTGTGGGTTTTTTGGGGATTCTATGGGGTTTGTTGGGTGTCTGTGGGGTTTGGGGGTCCCGGTGGGATTTTGGGGTCCCCCCCCAGCTGTGGGTGCCCCCCCCCAGGGCTGTGGGCGCTGAGCCGGGCGCTGGGCTCCAACCCCGCTTTCCGCAGCCGCCTCCAGCACCTCGACCTCAGCCGCAACCCCGGGCTGCTGGGGACCCCCGATGGCGCCGTAGGGCAGGGCCGGGGGGGCTGTGGGGCAGGAGGGGGGGCTGGGGGGGGCATTGGGGGGCTGGGGGGCATTGGGGGTCCGGGGGGGCCACTGGGGTGCAATGGGGCTGGCTGGGGGGCTGTAGGGTCATTGGGGTGCTATGGGGCTGGGTGGGGGTCTATGGGGTCATTGGGGTGCTATGGGGCAGGAGGGAGTCTATGGGGCTGGGGGGGGTCTATGGGGCAGGAGGGGGGGCTGGGGGGGGCATTGGGGGGCTGGGGGGCATTGGGGGTCCGGGGGGGCCACTGGGGTGCAATGGGGCTGGCTGGGGGGCTGTAGGGTCATTGGGGTGCTATGGGGCTGGGTGGGGGTCTATGGGGTCATTGGGGTGCTATGGGGCAGGAGGGGGATCTATGGGGCAGGACGGGGGTCTATGGGGCAGGAGAGGGGGTCTGGGGGGGCATTGGGGGTCCGGGGGGGTCACTGGGGTGCAGTGGGGCTGGCTGGGGGGCTGTAGGGTCATTGGGATGTTATGGGACGGGGGGGGACCTATGGGGCAGGAGGGGGTCTATGGGGCTGGGGGGATCTATGGGGCAGGAGGGGGTCTATGGGGCTGGATGGGGGTCTATGGGGCAGGAGGGGGGGTCTGGGGGGGGCATTGGGGGGCTGGGGGGCATTGGGGGTCCGGGGGGGCCACTGGGGTGCAATGGGGCTGGCTGGGGGGCTGTAGGGTCATTGGGATGTTATGGGACGGGGGGGGACCTATGGGGCAGGAGGGGGGTCTATGGGGCTGGGGGGGTTCTATGGGGCTAGAGGGGGGTCTATGGGGCTGGAGGGGGGGTCTGGGGGGGTCATTGGGGGTCCGGGGGGGTCACTGGGGTGCAGTGGGGCTGGCTGGGGGGCTGTAGGGTCATTGGGGTGCTATGGGGCTGGGTGGGGGTCTATGGGGCAGGAGAGGATCTATGGGGCAGGAGGGGGATCTATGGGGCTGGGGGGGTCTATGGGGCAGGAGGGGGGGCTGGGGGGGGCATTGGGGGGCTGGGGGGCATTGGGGGTCCGGGGGGGCCACTGGGGTGCAATGGGGCTGGCTGGGGGGCTGTAGGGTCATTGGGGTGCTATGGGGCTGGGTGGGGGTCTATGGGGCAGGAGAGGATCTATGGGGCAGGAGGGGGTCTATGGGGCTGGATGGGGGTCTATGGGGCAGGGGAGGGGGGCTGGGGGGGGCACTGGGGGGCTGAGGGGCATTGGGGGTCCGGGGGGGTCACTGGGGTGCAGTGGGGCTGTCTGGGGGGCTGTAGGGTCATTGGGGTGCTATGGGGCTGGGTGGGGGTCTATGGGGCAGGAGGGGGGGCTGGGGGTGTCTATGGGGGTCACTGGGTGCCTGTGGGGCTGGCTGGGGGTCTGTGGGGCAGTAAGGGTGCTGTGGGGCAGTAAGGGTGCTGTGGGGCAGGCTCTGTGGGGCACAGTGGGGTCAGGCTCTGCCCCCCCCCCCCCCAGGGTCTCTACTCCTTCTTGGCCCAACCCAACGCCCTCCTGCACCTCGACCTGGCCTCCACCGACTGCGCCGTCGACGTGGTGAGTGGGCCCCGGGGGGGCGCGTGGGGAGGAGATGTGGGGCTGGGGACCCGCCGTGGGGCAGCCGTGGGGCTGACCGTGCCCCCCCCCGCCCCCCCCCAGCTCTTCGGGGCGCTGCTCCACGGCTGCTGCCCGCGACTCAACTACCTCAACGTGGCCAGGAACACCTTCTCCCACCGGTGAGCTCCTGCCCCACAAGTTGGGGGGCTCCAGCCCCACGGCTGGAGGGTGCCCGTGGGGTGGGGTGGGGGAGGGGGCGGTCTTGGGGGGGATCGAGGACCCCGTTGGGCCATCGTGGACCCCGTTGGGTGGTCAAAGACCCCATTGGGTGGTCAAGGACCCCGTTGGGTGGTCCAGAACCCTGTTGGATGATTGAGCGCTTCGTTGACTGTTGGAGCCCCCCATTGGCCAGTCGGGAGGTCTGTTGGGTGATCTGGACTGTCATTGGGCGGTTGAGCAGCCCGTTGAGCATCGGAGCATCCCATTGGGTAGTGGAGCGCCCAGTTGGGCTGTTGAGAACCCGTTGGTTGGTCAAGGACCCCGTTGGTTGGTCAAGGACCCCGTTGGATGATTGAGCGCTCCGTTGACTGTTGGAGCCCCCCATTGGCCAGTCGGGAGGTCTGTTGGGTGATCTGGACCGTCATTGGGTGGCTGAGCAGCCTGTTGAGCATTGGAGGACCCCATTGGATAGCGGAGCACCCCATGGTTGGTCAAGGACCCCGTTGGGTGGTCCAGAACCCTGTTGGACGATTGAGCGCTCCGTTGACTGTTGGAGCCCCCCATTGGCCAGTCGGGAGGTCTGTTGGGTGATCTGGACTGTCATTGGGCGGTTGAGCAGCCCGTTGAGCATCGGAGCACCCGATTGGGTAGCAGAGTGCCCCATTGGGTCATCAAGGACCCCACTGGGTAGTGGAGGACCCTGTCGGGTGGTCAAGAACTCCGTTGGGCATTCAAGGCCCGCCCCCTCACCCTGTTGGGTTTCGGACCGTCCTGTTGGCCGCAGGGTGGGTGTGGCTGATGTAGCCCCACCCCCCCAGGAAGGCCCGGGAGACCCCGCCCACCCTACGGCAGTTCTTCTGCAGCGCCTTTGCCCTGGCCCACGTCAGCCTGGCCGGCGTGCGGGTGCCCCCGGATGCCCTCAAGTGAGTTCCACCCCCTTGGGGCGGGGCCCCACACCTTATAAGGAGAAAGAGGTGTGGTTTGGTGGGAAGGCCCCACCCATTCCCACCCATAACCCCACCCTCCCCAGGTCTCTCTTCCAGGGCTTGGCCGCCAACACCCACCTGAGCGACCTCCACTTGGACCTGAGTGGTTGTGAGGTGGGGTGGGGAGGGGCGGGGTCTCACAGGGGGAGGAGCTTCTCCCGGGAGGGGGGGGCTCCGCCCACCCCCTCGCCCTGCGGCCATCTTTCCAGCTCCGCTCGCCGGGGGCCCGGGTGCTGCGGGAGCTGCTGGGGGGGGTCAGCGCCGTGGGCAGCCTGGACCTCTCCGACAACGGTGAGGTGGGCTCCTCCCCCTGCATGGGGGTTGCGGGCGGGGCCTGGGACCCCACCCACCACCTGACCCCTCCCATTGGTCCCTTTCTTGCCCCCGCCTTCAGGTTTCGACGCCGATTTGCTGACGCTGGTGCCGGTGCTGGGGAAGAACAAGGCTCTGAAGCACCTTTGGCTGGGCAAGAACTTCAACGTCAAGGCCCGGTGGGTTGGGTTGAGTCCAGGGAGGCCCACCAAGATGCCGGTGGCCAAAGTTGTGTCCGTGGAGGCCCACCTAGACCATAATGGCCAAGGTTGAGTCCATGGAGGTCCACCAAGACCCCAGTGGCCATGGTTGTGTCCATGGAAGCCCACCTAGACGCCAACGGCCAAGGTTGAGTCCATGGAGGCCCACCAAGATGCTGGTGGCCAAGGTTGTGTCCACGGAGGTCCACCTAGACCCCAATAGCCAAGATTGTGTCCATGGAAGTCCACTAAGATGCCAGTGGCCAAGGTTGTGTCCATGGAGGCCCACCAAGATGCCAATGGCCAAGGTTGAGTCCATGGAGGCCCACCAAGATGCTGGTGGCCAAGGTTGTGTCCATGGAAGCCCACCTAGACCCCAATGGCCAAGGTTAAGTCCATGGAGACCCATCGAGACCCATCGAGATGCCCGTGGCTGAGGTTGTGTTCATGGAGGCCCACCAAGATGCCGGTGGCCAAGGTTGTGTCCATGGAAGCCCACCTAGACCCCAATGGCCAAGGTTGAGTTCATGGAGGTCCACCAAGGCCCCAGTGGCCAAGATTGTGTCCATGGAAGTCCACTAAGATGCCAGTGGCCAATGTTGCGTCCATGGAGGCCCACAAAGACCCCAATGGCCAAGGTTGAGTCCATGGAGGTCTAACAAGATGCCAATGGCCAAGGTTGTGTCCATGGAGGCCCACCGAGATGCCGGTGGCCAAGATTGTGTCTACGGAGGTCCACCAAGACCCCAATGGCCAAGGTTGAGTTCATGGAGGTCCACCAAGGCCCCAGTGGCCAAGATTGTGTCCATGGAAGCCCACCTAGCCCCCCTGGGCAGGTCCCAGAATGAGGGGGCCCCCTCTTTCCCCCCCACCCAGGACGCTGGAGGAGATCCTCCAGAAGCTGGTCCAGATGATCCAGGAGGAGGACTGCGTGAGTGGCCCCCGGGGACGGCGGGATGTCCCCTCCGCGGGGTCCCCCGGGTCCCGTGGCACCTCGTGTCCCACCCCGCCCCTTCCCACAAGTCCCTGCAGTCGCTGTCGGTGGCTGACTCTCGCCTGAAAGCCCGGACCAGCATCTTGGTGAATGCGTTGGGCAGCAACGCCTGCCTGGCCAAGGTGGACCTCAGCGGGAACCTGATGGAGGACGTGGGCGCCAAGATGTTGGCCAAGGCCCTGCAGATCAACAGCACCCTCCGGTGGGTGGGGGGGGGACCTCGGTGGGGTGTCCCACGCCCCCCTCCCCGCCCTCACCCACCATCTCCGCGGCAGGAGCCTCACGTGGGACAGGAACAACACGACGGCGGTCGGGTTCCAGGACATCGCCCGCGCCATGCAGAGGTGGGTGGGGTGGGAGGAGACGGCGGGGGGGGCTTCTGGCGTGGCCGAAGCCACCGGGTGGGTGGGATGGATCTAGACCGGCCAACCGGATCTAGACCAGGTGACCCCCGTCTAGACCGGGCAACCAGATCTAGACCAGGCGACCGCTGGATCTAGACCGTCACGCAGATCGAGGCGTGCCAACTGGATCTCCAGAGAGGTCAGCTGGGTCTTGGACCTCCCTGATGGTTCTAGACCGGGCAACTGGATGGAGACGTGGCCGTCTGGTCTAGATAGGTCAATTGGATCGAGGTGGGACGACCAGCTCTGGGTCAGCTGACCTGGTCCAGGCTGGTCAACTTGTTCCTGACCTGCCGACTGGTTCTGGATGGGTCGACCAGTTCTAGGTGGGCCACCTGGGGGTTTGGGGACCCACCAGTTGGTTCTAGACCGGGCAACCACCCATAGACCAGTCACTCCATTTAAGAAAAGTTCACGGGGTCCTGACCAGTCAACTGGTTCTAGACTGGGCAACCACTGCTAGACCAGTCAACCCATTTAAGAAAAGTTCATGGGCTCCTGACCGGTCAACTGGTTCTAGACCAGGCAACCACCCATAGACCAGCCAACCTGTTCCACTCAGGTCAATGGGTTCCCAACTGCTCAACTGGTTCTAGACCAAGCAACCCCCTCTAGACCAGTCAACCCATTTAAGAAAAGTTCATGGGCTCCTGACTGATCAAGTGGTTCTAAACTGGGCAACCACCACTAGACCAGTCACTCCATTTAAGAAAAGTTCATGGGCTCCTGACCGGTCAACTGGTTCTAGACCGGGCAACCACCCATAGACCAGCCAACCTGTTCCACTCAGGTCAATGGGTTCCCAACTGGTCAACTGGTTCTAGACCAAGCAACCCCCTCTAGACCAGTCAACCCATTTAAGAAAAGTTCATGGTCTCCTGACTGGTCAAATGGTTCCAGACTGGGCAACCACCGCTAGACCAGTCAACGCATTTAAGAAAAGTTCACAGGCTCCTGACTGGTCAACTGGTTCTAGACTGGGCAACCACCCATAGACCAGCCAACCCGTTCCACTCGGGTCAATGGGTTCCCAACTGGTCAACTGGTTCTAGACCAGGCAACCCCCTCTAGACCAGTCAACCCATTCCAGACATCTCAATGGGTTCCCAACTGGTCAACTGGTTCTAGACCAGGCAACCCCCTCTAGACCAGTCAACCCATTCCAGACATCTCAATGGGTTCCCAACTGCTCAACCAGTTCCCAACCGCTCAACCCCCTCCCAGTGGGGCAACGACCTCGAGCGGGGACCGCGGGGACCCCCCCTCACCCCCCCGTCCCCTCCCCACAGCAACTACACCTTGACCTTCATGGCCCTGCCCCTCAGCGACCTCACGGCCGCCTACCGCAGCGCCCCGGAGAGGACCGACGCCGTTTGGCAGAAGGTGGGTTGGGGTCGGGGGGGGGACACACACGGCGTCTGTTTTTGGGGGTGGCGGGGGGGCGTGGTGAGGGTCTCGGCCACCTCCTCGTCGCTTCGTGTCCCCCCCCCCCCAACCTCCCGGCAGATCCAATGGTGTCTCCTACGCAACGGCCGCGGCCCCAAGGTGCCGGAGGATCAGGCGCTGCGGCTGCACCGGGGCATCGTCACCAGCACGGCCGAGCAAGTAATCCTGCCCCGGGGCTGGGGGGGGCAGTTGTGGGGCTGGGGGGGCAGTTGTGGGGCTGGGGGGGCAGTTAGGGGGTTGGGGGGCAGTTGTGGGGCTGGAGAGGGAAGTTGGGGGGGGCAATGGGAAGGGGGATGCTTGGGGGGTGGCTGGAGGGATGCTGGGGGGATGCTGGGGAAGATCCTGGTGGGATGCTGGTGGGATGGTGGTGGGATGGTGGTGGGATGGTGGTGGGATGCTGGTGGGATACTGGTGGGATGCCGGTGGGATGCCGGGGAAGATGCTGGTGGGATGCTGGTGGGATGGTGGTGGGATACTGGTGGGATGCCGGTGGGATACTGGTGGGATGGTGGTGGGATGTCGGGGGGATGCTGGGGCAGACCCTGGTGGGATACTGGTGGGATGGTGGTGGGATGCTGGTGGGATGGTGGTGGGATGTCGGGGGGATGCTGGGGCAGACCCTGGGGGGATGGTGGTGGGATGCTGGTGGGATGCTGGTGGGATACTGGTGGGATGTCAGGGGATGCTGGTGGGATGCTGGTGGGATACTGGTGGGATGCTGGTGGGATGGTGGTGGGATGGTGGTGGGATGGTGGTGGGATGTCGGGGGGATGCTGGGGCAGATCCTGGTGGGATGGTGGTGGGGTGCTGGTGGGATACTGGTGGGATGCTGGTGGGATGTCGGGGGGATGCTGGGGCAGATCCTGGTGGGATACTGGTGGGATGCCAGTGGGATGCCAGTGGGATACTGGTGGGATGCTGGTGGGATACTGGTGGGATGGTGGTGGGATGTCAGGGGATGCTGGTGGGATGCTTGGTAGGATACTGGTGGGATGGTGGTGGGATGGTGGTGGGATACTGGTGGGATGCCGGGGAAGATGCTGGTGGGATGCTGGTGGGATGCTGGTGGGATACTGGTGGGATGGTGGTGGGATGGTGGTGGGACGCCGGTGGGATACTGGTGGGACGCCGGCGGGATGCCGGCGGGTGGCGGTGACGGCGGTGGCGCAGATGCTGTGCCGGCTGAGCGGGCGGGTGCAGGCGACGGCGCGGGGGCTGCGGGGGCACCCGGGGGCCCAGCGGGACCTGGCCGACGCTCGGGAGCTGCTGCGGGAGGCCAGGAACGCCCGATCGGTGAGGGCGACCCCCCCCCCCCGGCACCCCAAAACCCCCCGAGCCCCCCACCCTGACCCCCACCCGTCCCGGTGACGCCGTTATGTGTGTGTCCCCCCCCCCCAAAAAAGCTGTTCCCCAGCCTGGCGGCCCTGGGGCGGGTGGTGGCCGGGGACGGACCCGTCCGTCACCTCCTGGAGTCGGTGGCCGGGGACGTGGCCAAGGCGGTGGACAAGGAGCTGCAGGTGAAGGGGTGGGGGGCAACTGGGAGGGACTGGGGGGGGACTGGGGAGCCCCAACGGGGAGACTGGGAGCCCAAACTGGGAGAAGAGACCCCCAACTGGGAGACTGGGAGCCCCAACGGGGAGACTGGGAGCCCAAACTGGGAGAAGAGACCCCCAACTGGGAGACTGGGAGCCCCAACTGGGAGACTGGGAGCCCAAACTGGGAGTCTGGGAGCCCAAACTGGGAGACTGGGAGCCCAAACTGGGAGAAGAGACCCTAAACTGGGAGACTGGGAGCCCCAAGTGGGAGTCTGGGAGCCCAAACTGGGAGACTGGGAGCCCAAACTGGGAGAAGAGACCCTAAACTGGGAGACTGGGAGCCCAAACTGGGAGTCTGGGAGCCCAAACTAGGAGAAGAGACCCCCAACTGGGAGACTGGGAGCCCAAACTGGGAGATCAGGAGCCCCAGCTGGGAGACTGGCAGCCCAAACTGGGAGAAGAGACCCCCAACTGGGAGACTGGGAGCCCCAGCTGGGAGACTGGGAGCCCAAACTGGGAGATCAGGAGCCCCAACTGGGAGACTGGGAGCCCAAACTGGGAGATCAGGAGCCCAAACTGGGAGATAAGGAGCCCCAACTGGGAGACTGGCAGCCCAAACTGGGAGAAGAGACCCCCAACTGGGAGACTGGGAGCCCCAACAGGGAGACTGGGAGCCCAAACTGGGAGAAGAGACCCTAAACTGGGAGACTGGGAGCCCGGGAGCCCCAACTGGGAGTCTGGGAGCCCAAACTGGGAGACTGGGAGCCCAGACTGGGAGAAGAGACCCCCAACTGGGAGACTGGGAGCCCCAACAGGGAGACTGGGAGCCCAAACTGGGAGAAGAGACCCTAAACTGGGAGACTGGGAGCCCGGGAGCCCCAACTGGGAGTCTGGGAGCCCAAACTGGGAGACTGGGAGCCCAGACTGGGAGAAGAGACCCTAAACTGGGAGACTGGGAGCCCCAACTGGGAGTCTGGGAGCCCAAACTGGGAGCCTGGGAGCCCAAACTGGGAGAAGAGACCCTAAACTGGGAGTCTGGAAGCCCAAACTGGGAGTCTGGGAGCCCAAACTGGGAGACTGGGAGCCCAAACTGGGAGAAGAGACCCCCAACTGGGAGTCTGGGAGCCCCAACTGGGAGACTGGGAGCCCAAACTGGGAGATCAGGAGCCCCAACTGGGAGACTGGCAGCCCAAACTGGGAGAAGAGACCCCCAACTGGGAGCCTGGGAGCCCCAACTGGGAGCCTGGGAGCCCAAACTGGGAGAAGAGACCCCCAACTGGGAGACTGGGAGCCCCAACGGGGAGACTGGGAGCCCAAACTGGGAGAAGAGACCCCCAACTGGGAGACTGGGAGCCCCAACGGGGAGACTGGGAGCCCCAACGGGGAGAAGAGACCCTAAACTGGGAGACTGGGAGCCCCAACTGGGAGTCTGGGAGCCCAAACTGGGAGACTGGGAGCCCAAACTGGGAGAAGAGACCCTAAACTGGGAGACTGGGAGCCCAAACTGGGAGTCTGGGAGCCCAAACTGGGAGATCAGGAGCCCCAACTGGGAGACTGGCAGCCCAAACTGGGAGAAGAGACCCTAAACTGGGAGACTGGGAGCCCCAACTGGGAGTCTGGGAGCCCAAACTGGGAGACTGGGAGCCCAAACTGGGAGTCTGGGAGCCCAAACTAGGAGAAGAGACCCCCAACTGGGAGACTGGGAGCCCAAACTGGGAGTCTGGGAGCCCAAACTGGGAGACTGGGAGCCCAAACTGGGAGAAGAGACCCCCAACTGGGAGACTGGGAGCCCAAACTGGGAGACTGGGAGCTCAAACTGGGAGAAGAGACCCTAAACTGGGAGACTGGGAGCCCAAACTGGGAGATTGGGATGTCAAACTGGGAGATCGGGAGCCCAAACTAAGAGAAGAGACCCTGAACTGGGAGACTGGGAGCCCAAACTGGGAGATTGGGATGTCAAACTGGGAGAAGAGACCCTACTGGGAGCCCCAACTGGGAGAATGGCAGCCCAAACTGGGAGAAGAGTCCCCCAACTGGGAGAGTGGGAGCCCCAACTGGGAGATTGGGATGTCAAACTGGGAGAAGGCCCCATCAAACTGGGAGAAGGCCCCCTAAGTGGGAGAAGGAGCCCTAAACTGAGAGAAGGAACCCCCAAACTGGGAGAAGGGCCCCTCAAACTGGGAGAAAGCCCCCTGAAACTGGCAGAAAGACCCCCCAAACTGGGAGAAACACCCCCCAAACTGGGAGAAAGACCCCTGAAACTGGGAGAAAGCCCCCCCAAACTGGGCAAAAGCCCCCTGAAACTGGTAGAAAGCCCCCTGAAACTGGGAGAAGACCCCCCAAACTGGCAGAAAGACTCCCCAAACTGGGAGAAACACCCCCCAAACTGGGAGAAAGCGCCCTGAAACTGGGAGAAGACCCCCTAAACTGGCAGAAAGACCCTTGAAACTGGGAGAAAGCCCCCTAAACTGGGAGAAAGCCCCCTGAAACTGGGAGAAGACCCTGAAACTGGGAGAAAGCCCCTGAAACTGGGAGAAAGCCCCCCCAAACTGGGCAAAAGCCCCCTTAAACTGGGAGAAAGCCCCCCGAAACTGGGAGAAGACCCCCAAACTGGGAGAAGAGCCCCCAAACTGGCAGAAAGCCCCCTGAAACTGGGAGAAGGCCCCTCAAACTGGGAGAAACACCCCCCAAACTGGGAGAAAGACCCCTGAAACTGGGAGAAGACCCCCCAAACTGGGAGAAACCCCCCTGAAACTGGGCAAAAGCCCCCTGAAACTGGGAGAAGACCCCCTAAACTGGGAGAAAGACCCCAGAAACTGGGAGAAGCCCCCCAAACTGGGCAAAAGCCCCCTGAAAGTGGGAGAAAGCCCCCTGAAACTGGGAGAAGAGCCCCCAAACTGGGAGAAAGACCTCCCAAACTGGGAGAAACACCCCCCAAACTGGGAGAAAGCCCCCTGAAACTGGGAGAAGACTCCCCAAACTGGGAGAAAGCCCCCTGAAACTGGGAGAAGACCCCCCAAACTGGGAGAAACACCCCCCAAACTGGGAGAAAGCCCCCTGAAACTGGGAGAAAGCCCCCCCCAAACTGGGCAAAAGCCCCCTTAAACTGGGAGAAAGCCCCCTGAAACTGGGAGAAGACCCCCCAAACTGGGAGAAAGCCCCCCCAAACTGGGAGAAAGCCCCCTGAAACGGGGAGCAGACCCCCTAAACTGGGAGAAAGACCCCAGAAACTGGGAGAAAGACCTCCCAAACTGGGAGAAACACCCCCCAAACTGGGAGAAGACTCCCCAAACTGGGAGAAACACCCCCCAAACTGGGAGAAAGCCCCCTGAAACTGGGAGCAGACCCCCTAAACTGGGAGAAAGACCCCAGAAACTGGGAGAAAGACCTCCCAAACTGGGAGAAAGCCCCCTGAAACTGGGAGAAGACTCCCCAAACTGGGAGAAACAGCCCCCAAACTGGGAGAAGACCCCCCAAACTGGGCGAAACACCCCCCAAACTGGGCAAAAGCCCCCTGAAACTGGGAGAAAACCTCCTGAAACTGGGAGAAGACCCCTGAAACTGGGAGAAAGACTCCCCAAACTGGGAGAAAGCCCCCTGAAACTGGGAGAAGACCCGCCAAAGTGGGAGAAAGACCCTGAAACTGGGAGAAAGCCCCCCCAAACTGGGCAAAAGCCCCCTGAAACTGGGAGAAAGCCCCCTGAAACTGGGAGAAGACCCCCTAAACTGGCAGAAAGACCCCTGAAACTGGGAGAAAGCCCCCTGAAACTGGGAGAAAGACTCCCCAAACTGGGAGAAAGCCCCCTGAAACTGGGAGAAGACCCCCCAAACTGGGAGAAAGCCCCCTGAAACTGGGAGCAGACCCCCTAAACTGGGAGAAAGCCCCCTGAAACTGGGAGAAAGCCCCTCCAAACTGGGCAAAAGCCCCCTGAAACTGGGAGAAAGCCCCCTGAAACTGGGAGAAAGACTCCCCAAACTGGGAGAAAGCGCCCTGAAACTGGGAGAAACACCCCCCAAACTGGGAGAAAGCCCCCTGAAACTGGGAGAAAGCCCCCCCAAACTGGGCAAAAGCCCCCTGAAACTGGGAGAAAGCCCCCTGAAACTGGGAGAAGACCCCCCAAACAGGGAGAAAGCCCCCCCAAACTGGGAGAAAGACCCCTGAAACTGGGAGAGGACCCCCCAAACTGGGAGAAACACCCCCCAAACTGGGAGAAAGCCCCCTGAAACTGGGAGCAGACCCCCTAAACTGGGAGAAAGACCCCAGAAACTGGGAGAAAGACCTCCCAAACTGGGAGAAACACCCCCCAAACTGGGAGAAGACTCCCCAAACTGGGAGAAACAGCCCCCAAACTGGGAGAAGACCCCCCAAACTGGGCGAAACACCCCCCAAACTGGGCAAAAGCCCCCTGAAACTGGGAGAAAACCTCCTGAAACTGGGAGAAGACCCCTGAAACTGGGAGAAAGACTCCCCAAACTGGGAGAAAGCCCCCTGAAACTGGGAGAAGACCCGCCAAAGTGGGAGAAAGACCCTGAAACTGGGAGAAAGCCCCCCCAAACTGGGCAAAAGCCCCCTGAAACTGGGAGAAAGCCCCCTGAAACTGGGAGAAGACCCCCTAAACTGGCAGAAAGACCCCTGAAACTGGGAGAAAGCCCCCTGAAACTGGGAGAAGACCCCCCAAACTGGGAGAAAGACCCTGAAACTGGGAGAAAGCCCCCCCAAACTGGGCAAAAGGCCCCTGAAACTGGTAGAAAGCCTCCTGAAACTGGGAGAAAGCCCCCTGAAACTGGGAGAAGACCCCCCAAACAGGGAGAAAGCCCCCTGAAACTGGGAGAAGACCCCCCAAACTGGGAGAAAGACCCTGAAACTGGGAGAAAGCCCCCCCAAACTGGGCAAAAGGCCCCTGAAACTGGTAGAAAGCCTCCTGAAACTGGGAGAAGACCCCTGAAACTGGGAGAAAGACTCCCCAAACTGGGAGAAAGCCCCCTGAAACTGGGAGAAGACCCGCCAAAGTGGGAGAAAGCCCCCTGAAACTGGGAGAAGACCCCCCAAACTCGGAGAAGACCCCTGAAACTGGGAGAAAGCCCCCTGAAACTGGGAGAAGACCCCCCAAAGAGGGAGAAAGCCCCCCCAAACTGGGAGAAAGACCCCTGAAACTGGGAGAGGACCCCCCAAACTGGGAGAAACACCCCCCAAACTGGGAGAAAGCCCCCTGAAACTGGGAGCAGACCCCCTAAACTGGGAGAAACACCCCCCAAACTGGGAGAAAGCCCCCTGAAACTGGGAGCAGACCCCCTAAACTGGGAGAAAGACCCCAGAAACTGGGAGAAAGACCTCCCAAACTGGGAGAAACACCCCCCAAACTGGGAGAAGACTCCCCAAACTGGGAGAAACAGCCCCCAAACTGGGAGAAGACCCCCCAAACTGGGAGAAACACCCCCAAACTGGGCAAAAGCCCCCTGAAACTGGGAGAAAACCTCCTGAAACTGGGAGAAGACCCCTGAAACTGGGAGAAAGACTCCCCAAACTGGGAGAAAGCCCCCTGAAACTGGGAGAAGACCCCCCAAACTGGGAGAAAGCCCCCTGAAACTGGGAGCAGACCCCCTAAACTGGGAGAAAGCCCCCTGAAACTGGGAGAAAGCCCCTCCAAACTGGGCAAAAGCCCCCTGAAACTGGGAGAAAGCCCCCTGAAACTGGGAGAAAGACTCCCCAAACTGGGAGAAAGCGCCCTGAAACTGGGAGAAACACCCCCCAAACTGGGAGAAAGCCCCCTGAAACTGGGAGAAAGCCCCCCCAAACTGGGCAAAAGCCCCCTGAAACTGGGAGAAAGCCCCCTGAAACTGGGAGAAGACCCCCCAAACAGGGAGAAAGCCCCCCCAAACTGGGAGAAAGACCCCTGAAACTGGGAGAGGACCCCCCAAACTGGGAGAAACACCCCCCAAACTGGGAGAAAGCCCCCTGAAACTGGGAGCAGACCCCCAAACTGGGAGAAAGCCCCCTGAAACTGGGAGAAGACCCGCCAAAGTGGGAGAAAGCCCCCTGAAACTGGGAGAAGACCCCCCAAACTGGGAGAAGACCCCTGAAACTGGGAGAAAGCCCCCTGAAACTGGGAGCAGACTCCCCAAACTGGGAGAAAGCCCCCTGAAACTGGGAGAAGACCCGCCAAAGTGGGAGAAAGCCCCCTGAAACTGGGAGAAGACCCCCCAAACTGGGAGAAACACCCCCCAAACTGGGAGAAAGCCCCCTGAAACTGGGAGCAGACCCCCTAAACTGGGAGAAACACCCCCCAAACTGGGAGAAAGCCCCCTGAAACTGGGAGCAGACCCCCTAAACTGGGAGAAAGACCCCAGAAACTGGGAGAAAGACCTCCCAAACTGGGAGAAACACCCCCCAAACTGGGAGAAGACTCCCCAAACTGGGAGAAACAGCCCCCAAACTGGGAGAAGACCCCCCAAACTGGGCGAAACACCCCCCAAACTGGGCAAAAGCCCCCTGAAACTGGGAGAAAACCTCCTGAAACTGGGAGAAGACCCCTGAAACTGGGAGAAAACCTCCTGAAACTGGGAGAAGACCCCTGAAACTGGGAGAAAGACTCCCCAAACTGGGAGAAAGCCCCCTGAAACTGGGAGCAGACCCCCTAAACTGGGAGAAAGCCCCCTGAAACTGGGAGCAGACCCCCTAAACTGGGAGAAAGCCCCCTGAAACTGGGAGAAAGCCCCTCCAAACTGGGCAAAAGCCCCCTGAAACTGGGAGAAAGCCCCCTGAAACTGGGAGAAGACCCCTGAAACTGGGAGAAAGACTCCCCAAACTGGGAGAAAGCGCCCTGAAACTGGGAGAAACACCCCCCAAACTGGGAGAAAGCCCCCTGAAACTGGGAGAAAGCCCCCCCAAACTGGGCAAAAGCCCCCTGAAACTGGGAGAAAGCCCCCTGAAACCGGGAGAAGACTCCCCAAACTGGGAGAAAGCCCCCCCAAACTGGGAGAAAGACCCCTGAAACTGGGAGAGGACCCCCCAAACTGGGAGAAACACCCCCCAAACTGGGAGAAAGCCCCCTGAAACTGGGAGCAGACCCCCAAACTGGGAGAAAGCCCCCTGAAACTGGGAGCAGACCCCCCAAACTGGGAGAAAGCCCCCCCAAACTGGGAGAAACACCCCCCAAACTGGGAGAAAGCCCCCTGAAACTGGGAGCAGACCCCCTAAACTGGGAGAAACACCCCCCAAACTGGGAGAAAGCCCCCTGAAACTGGGAGCAGACCCCCTAAACTGGGAGAAAGACCCCAGAAACTGGGAGAAAGACCTCCCAAACTGGGAGAAACACCCCCCAAACTGGGAGAAGACTCCCCAAACTGGGAGAAACAGCCCCCAAACTGGGAGAAGACCCCCTAAACTGGGCGAAACACCCCCCAAACTGGGCAAAAGCCCCCTGAAACTGGGAGAAAACCTCCTGAAACTGGGAGAAGACCCCTGAAACTGGGAGAAAGACTCCCCAAACTGGGAGAAAGCCCCCTGAAACTGGGAGAAGACCCCCCAAACTGGGAGAAAGCCCCCTGAAACTGGGAGCAGACCCCCTAAACTGGGAGAAAGCCCCCTGAAACTGGGAGAAAGCCCCTCCAAACTGGGCAAAAGCCCCCTGAAACTGGGAGAAAGCCCCCTGAAACTGGGAGAAAGACTCCCCAAACTGGGAGAAAGCGCCCTGAAACTGGGAGAAACACCCCCCAAACTGGGAGAAAGCCCCCTGAAACTGGGAGAAAGCCCCCCCAAACTGGGCAAAAGCCCCCTGAAACTGGGAGAAAGCCCCCTGAAACTGGGAGAAGACCCCCCAAACAGGGAGAAAGCCCCC
This sequence comes from Haliaeetus albicilla, assembly GCF_947461875.1. Classification (NCBI taxonomy): domain Eukaryota; kingdom Metazoa; phylum Chordata; class Aves; order Accipitriformes; family Accipitridae; genus Haliaeetus; species Haliaeetus albicilla. Next base: position 5,825,261 of record NC_091511.1, read on the forward strand.
CCAAACTGGGAGAAAGACCCCTGAAACTGGGAGAGGACCCCCCAAACTGGGAGAAACACCCCCCAAACTGGGAGAAAGCCCCCTGAAACTGGGAGCAGACCCCCTAAACTGGGAGAAAGACCCCAGAAACTGGGAGAAAGACCTCCCAAACTGGGAGAAACACCCCCCAAACTGGGAGAAGACTCCCCAAACTGGGAGAAACAGCCCCCAAACTGGGAGAAGACCCCCCAAACTGGGCGAAACACCCCCCAAACTGGGCAAAAGCCCCCTGAAACTGGGAGAAAACCTCCTGAAACTGGGAGAAGACCCCTGAAACTGGGAGAAAGACTCCCCAAACTGGGAGAAAGCCCCCTGAAACTGGGAGAAGACCCCCCAAACTGGGAGAAAGCCCCCTGAAACTGGGAGCAGACCCCCTAAACTGGGAGAAAGCCCCCTGAAACTGGGAGAAAGCCCCTCCAAACTGGGCAAAAGCCCCCTGAAACTGGGAGAAAGCCCCCTGAAACTGGGAGAAAGACTCCCCAAACTGGGAGAAAGCGCCCTGAAACTGGGAGAAACACCCCCCAAACTGGAAGAAAGCCCCCTGAAACTGGGAGAAAGCCCCCCCAAACTGGGCAAAAGCCCCCTGAAACTGGGAGAAAGCCCCCTGAAACTGGGAGAAGACCCCCTAAACTGGCAGAAAGACCCCTGAAACTGGGAGAAAGCCCCCTGAAACTGGGAGAAGACCCGCCAAAGTGGGAGAAAGACCCTGAAACTGGGAGAAAGCCCCCCCAAACTGGGCAAAAGCCCCCTGAAACTGGGAGAAAGCCCCCTGAAACTGGGAGAAGACCCCCTAAACTGGCAGAAAGACCCCTGAAACTGGGAGAAAGCCCCCTGAAACTGGGAGAAGACCCGCCAAAGTGGGAGAAAGACCCTGAAACTGGGAGAAAGCCCCCCCAAACTGGGCAAAAGGCCCCTGAAACTGGTAGAAAGCCTCCTGAAACTGGGAGAAGACCCCTGAAACTGGGAGAAAGACTCCCCAAACTGGGAGAAAGCCCCCTGAAACTGGGAGAAGACCCGCCAAAGTGGGAGAAAGCCCCCTGAAACTGGGAGAAGACCCCCCAAAGAGGGAGAAAGCCCCCCCAAACTGGGAGAAAGACCCCTGAAACTGGGAGAGGACCCCCCAAACTGGGAGAAACACCCCCCAAACTGGGAGAAAGCCCCCTGAAACTGGGAGCAGACCCCCTAAACTGGGAGAAACACCCCCCAAACTGGGAGAAAGCCCCCTGAAACTGGGAGCAGACCCCCTAAACTGGGAGAAAGACCCCAGAAACTGGGAGAAAGACCTCCCAAACTGGGAGAAACACCCCCCAAACTGGGAGAAGACTCCCCAAACTGGGAGAAACAGCCCCCAAACTGGGAGAAGACTCCCCAAACTGGGAGAAACAGCCCCCAAACTGGGAGAAGACCCCCCAAACTGGGCGAAACACCCCCCAAACTGGGCAAAAGCCCCCTGAAACTGGGAGAAAACCTCCTGAAACTGGGAGAAGACCCCTGAAACTGGGAGAAAGACTCCCCAAACTGGGAGAAAGCCCCCTGAAACTGGGAGAAGACCCCCCAAACTGGGAGAAAGCCCCCTGAAACTGGGAGCAGACCCCCTAAACTGGGAGAAAGCCCCCTGAAACTGGGAGAAAGCCCCTCCAAACTGGGCAAAAGCCCCCTGAAACTGGGAGAAAGCCCCCTGAAACTGGGAGAAAGACTCCCCAAACTGGGAGAAAGCGCCCTGAAACTGGGAGAAACACCCCCCAAACTGGGAGAAAGCCCCCTGAAACTGGGAGAAAGCCCCCCCAAACTGGGCAAAAGCCCCCTGAAACTGGGAGAAAGCCCCCTGAAACTGGGAGAAGACCCCCCAAACAGGGAGAAAGCCCCCCCAAACTGGGAGAAAGACCCCTGAAACTGGGAGAGGACCCCCCAAACTGGGAGAAACACCCCCCAAACTGGGAGAAAGCCCCCTGAAACTGGGAGCAGACCCCCTAAACTGGGAGAAAGACCCCAGAAACTGGGAGAAAGACCTCCCAAACTGGGAGAAACACCCCCCAAACTGGGAGAAGACTCCCCAAACTGGGAGAAACAGCCCCCAAACTGGGAGAAGACCCCCCAAACTGGGCGAAACACCCCCCAAACTGGGCAAAAGCCCCCTGAAACTGGGAGAAAACCTCCTGAAACTGGGAGAAGACCCCTGAAACTGGGAGAAAGACTCCCCAAACTGGGAGAAAGCCCCCTGAAACTGGGAGAAGACCCGCCAAAGTGGGAGAAAGACCCTGAAACTGGGAGAAAGCCCCCCCAAACTGGGCAAAAGCCCCCTGAAACTGGGAGAAAGCCCCCTGAAACTGGGAGAAGACCCCCTAAACTGGCAGAAAGACCCCTGAAACTGGGAGAAAGCCCCCTGAAACTGGGAGAAGACCCCCCAAACTGGGAGAAAGACCCTGAAACTGGGAGAAAGCCCCCCCAAACTGGGCAAAAGCCCCCTGAAACTGGGAGAAAGCCTCCTGAAACTGGGAGAAAGCCCCCTGAAACTGGGAGAAGACCCCCCAAACAGGGAGAAAGCCCCCTGAAACTGGGAGAAGACCCCCCAAACTGGGAGAAAGACCCTGAAACTGGGAGAAAGCCCCCCCAAACTGGGCAAAAGGCCCCTGAAACTGGTAGAAAGCCTCCTGAAACTGGGAGAAGACCCCTGAAACTGGGAGAAAGACTCCCCAAACTGGGAGAAAGCGCCCTGAAACTGGGAGAAACACCCCCCAAACTGGGAGAAAGCCCCCTGAAACTGGGAGAAAGCCCCCCCAAACTGGGCAAAAGCCCCCTGAAACTGGGAGAAAGCCCCCTGAAACTGGGAGAAGACCCCCCAAACAGGGAGAAAGCCCCCCCAAACTGGGAGAAAGACCCCTGAAACTGGGAGAGGACCCCCCAAACTGGGAGAAACACCCCCCAAACTGGGAGAAAGCCCCCTGAAACTGGGAGCAGACCCCCAAACTGGGAGAAAGCCCCCTGAAACTGGGAGAAGACCCGCCAAAGTGGGAGAAAGCCCCCTGAAACTGGGAGAAGACCCCCCAAACTGGGAGAAGACCCCTGAAACTGGGAGAAAGCCCCCTGAAACTGGGAGCAGACTCCCCAAACTGGGAGAAAGCCCCCTGAAACTGGGAGAAGACCCGCCAAAGTGGGAGAAAGCCCCCTGAAACTGGGAGAAGACCCCCCAAACTGGGAGAAGACCCCTGAAACTGGGAGAAAGCCCCCTGAAACTGGGAGAAGACCCCCCAAAGAGGGAGAAAGCCCCCCCAAACTGGGAGAAAGACCCCTGAAACTGGGAGAGGACCCCCCAAACTGGGAGAAACACCCCCCAAACTGGGAGAAAGCCCCCTGAAACTGGGAGCAGACCCCCTAAACTGGGAGAAACACCCCCCAAACTGGGAGAAAGCCCCCTGAAACTGGGAGCAGACCCCCTAAACTGGGAGAAAGACCCCAGAAACTGGGAGAAAGACCTCCCAAACTGGGAGAAACACCCCCCAAACTGGGAGAAGACTCCCCAAACTGGGAGAAACAGCCCCCAAACTGGGAGAAGACCCCCCAAACTGGGCGAAACACCCCCCAAACTGGGCAAAAGCCCCCTGAAACTGGGAGAAAACCTCCTGAAACTGGGAGAAGACCCCTGAAACTGGGAGAAAACCTCCTGAAACTGGGAGAAGACCCCTGAAACTGGGAGAAAGACTCCCCAAACTGGGAGAAAGCCCCCTGAAACTGGGAGCAGACTCCCCAAACTGGGAGAAAGCGCCCTGAAACTGGGAGAAACACCCCCCAAACTGGGAGAAAGCCCCCTGAAACTGGGAGAAAGCCCCCCCAAACTGGGCAAAAGCCCCCTGAAACTGGGAGAAAGCCCCCTGAAACTGGGAGAAGACCCCCCAAACAGGGAGAAAGCCCCCCCAAACTGGGAGAAAGACCCCTGAAACTGGGAGAGGACCCCCCAAACTGGGAGAAACACCCCCCAAACTGGGAGAAAGCCCCCTGAAACTGGGAGCAGACCCCCTAAACTGGGAGAAAGACCCCAGAAACTGGGAGAAAGACCTCCCAAACTGGGAGAAACACCCCCCAAACTGGGAGAAGACTCCCCAAACTGGGAGAAACAGCCCCCAAACTGGGAGAAGACCCCCCAAACTGGGCGAAACACCCCCCAAACTGGGCAAAAGCCCCCTGAAACTGGGAGAAAACCTCCTGAAACTGGGAGAAGACCCCTGAAACTGGGAGAAAGACTCCCCAAACTGGGAGAAAGCCCCCTGAAACTGGGAGAAGACCCGCCAAAGTGGGAGAAAGACCCTGAAACTGGGAGAAAGCCCCCCCAAACTGGGCAAAAGCCCCCTGAAACTGGGAGAAGACCCCCTAAACTGGCAGAAAGACCCCTGAAACTGGGAGAAAGCCCCCTGAAACTGGGAGAAGACCCCCCAAACTGGGAGAAAGACCCTGAAACTGGGAGAAAGCCCCCCCAAACTGGGCAAAAGGCCCCTGAAACTGGTAGAAAGCCTCCTGAAACTGGGAGAAAGCCCCCTGAAACTGGGAGAAGACCCCCCAAACAGGGAGAAAGCCCCCTGAAACTGGGAGAAGACCCCCCAAACTGGGAGAAAGACCCTGAAACTGGGAGAAAGCCCCCCCAAACTGGGCAAAAGGCCCCTGAAACTGGTAGAAAGCCTCCTGAAACTGGGAGAAGACCCCTGAAACTGGGAGAAAGACTCCCCAAACTGGGAGAAAGCCCCCTGAAACTGGGAGAAGACCCGCCAAAGTGGGAGAAAGCCCCCTGAAACTGGGAGAAGACCCCCCAAACTGGGAGAAGACCCCTGAAACTGGGAGAAAGCCCCCTGAAACTGGGAGAAGACCCCCCAAAGAGGGAGAAAGCCCCCCCAAACTGGGAGAAAGACCCCTGAAACTGGGAGAGGACCCCCCAAACTGGGAGAAACACCCCCCAAACTGGGAGAAAGCCCCCTGAAACTGGGAGCAGACCCCCTAAACTGGGAGAAACACCCCCCAAACTGGGAGAAAGCCCCCTGAAACTGGGAGCAGACCCCCTAAACTGGGAGAAAGACCCCAGAAACTGGGAGAAAGACCTCCCAAACTGGGAGAAACACCCCCCAAACTGGGAGAAGACTCCCCAAACTGGGAGAAACAGCCCCCAAACTGGGAGAAGACCCCCCAAACTGGGAGAAACACCCCCAAACTGGGCAAAAGCCCCCTGAAACTGGGAGAAAACCTCCTGAAACTGGGAGAAGACCCCTGAAACTGGGAGAAAGACTCCCCAAACTGGGAGAAAGCCCCCTGAAACTGGGAGAAGACCCCCCAAACTGGGAGAAAGCCCCCTGAAACTGGGAGCAGACCCCCTAAACTGGGAGAAAGCCCCCTGAAACTGGGAGAAAGCCCCTCCAAACTGGGCAAAAGCCCCCTGAAACTGGGAGAAAGCCCCCTGAAACTGGGAGAAAGACTCCCCAAACTGGGAGAAAGCGCCCTGAAACTGGGAGAAACACCCCCCAAACTGGGAGAAAGCCCCCTGAAACTGGGAGAAAGCCCCCCCAAACTGGGCAAAAGCCCCCTGAAACTGGGAGAAAGCCCCCTGAAACTGGGAGAAGACCCCCCAAACAGGGAGAAAGCCCCCCCAAACTGGGAGAAAGACCCCTGAAACTGGGAGAGGACCCCCCAAACTGGGAGAAACACCCCCCAAACTGGGAGAAAGCCCCCTGAAACTGGGAGCAGACCCCCAAACTGGGAGAAAGCCCCCTGAAACTGGGAGAAGACCCGCCAAAGTGGGAGAAAGCCCCCTGAAACTGGGAGAAGACCCCCCAAACTGGGAGAAGACCCCTGAAACTGGGAGAAAGCCCCCTGAAACTGGGAGCAGACTCCCCAAACTGGGAGAAAGCCCCCTGAAACTGGGAGAAGACCCGCCAAAGTGGGAGAAAGCCCCCTGAAACTGGGAGAAGACCCCCCAAACTGGGAGAAGACCCCTGAAACTGGGAGAAAGCCCCCTGAAACTGGGAGAAGACCCCCCAAAGAGGGAGAAAGCCCCCCCAAACTGGGAGAAAGACCCCTGAAACTGGGAGAGGACCCCCCAAACTGGGAGAAACACCCCCCAAACTGGGAGAAAGCCCCCTGAAACTGGGAGCAGACCCCCTAAACTGGGAGAAACACCCCCCAAACTGGGAGAAAGCCCCCTGAAACTGGGAGCAGACCCCCTAAACTGGGAGAAAGACCCCAGAAACTGGGAGAAAGACCTCCCAAACTGGGAGAAACACCCCCCAAACTGGGAGAAGACTCCCCAAACTGGGAGAAACAGCCCCCAAACTGGGAGAAGACCCCCCAAACTGGGCGAAACACCCCCCAAACTGGGCAAAAGCCCCCTGAAACTGGGAGAAAACCTCCTGAAACTGGGAGAAGACCCCTGAAACTGGGAGAAAACCTCCTGAAACTGGGAGAAGACCCCTGAAACTGGGAGAAAGACTCCCCAAACTGGGAGAAAGCCCCCTGAAACTGGGAGCAGACCCCCTAAACTGGGAGAAAGCCCCCTGAAACTGGGAGCAGACCCCCTAAACTGGGAGAAAGCCCCCTGAAACTGGGAGAAAGCCCCTCCAAACTGGGCAAAAGCCCCCTGAAACTGGGAGAAAGCCCCCTGAAACTGGGAGAAGACCCCTGAAACTGGGAGAAAGACTCCCCAAACTGGGAGAAAGCGCCCTGAAACTGGGAGAAACACCCCCCAAACTGGGAGAAAGCCCCCTGAAACTGGGAGAAAGCCCCCCCAAACTGGGCAAAAGCCCCCTGAAACTGGGAGAAAGCCCCCTGAAACCGGGAGAAGACTCCCCAAACTGGGAGAAAGCCCCCCCAAACTGGGAGAAAGACCCCTGAAACTGGGAGAGGACCCCCCAAACTGGGAGAAACACCCCCCAAACTGGGAGAAAGCCCCCTGAAACTGGGAGCAGACCCCCAAACTGGGAGAAAGCCCCCTGAAACTGGGAGCAGACCCCCCAAACTGGGAGAAAGCCCCCCCAAACTGGGAGAAACACCCCCCAAACTGGGAGAAAGCCCCCTGAAACTGGGAGCAGACCCCCTAAACTGGGAGAAACACCCCCCAAACTGGGAGAAAGCCCCCTGAAACTGGGAGCAGACCCCCTAAACTGGGAGAAAGACCCCAGAAACTGGGAGAAAGACCTCCCAAACTGGGAGAAACACCCCCCAAACTGGGAGAAGACTCCCCAAACTGGGAGAAACAGCCCCCAAACTGGGAGAAGACCCCCTAAACTGGGCGAAACACCCCCCAAACTGGGCAAAAGCCCCCTGAAACTGGGAGAAAACCTCCTGAAACTGGGAGAAGACCCCTGAAACTGGGAGAAAGACTCCCCAAACTGGGAGAAAGCCCCCTGAAACTGGGAGAAGACCCCCCAAACTGGGAGAAAGCCCCCTGAAACTGGGAGCAGACCCCCTAAACTGGGAGAAAGCCCCCTGAAACTGGGAGAAAGCCCCTCCAAACTGGGCAAAAGCCCCCTGAAACTGGGAGAAAGCCCCCTGAAACTGGGAGAAAGACTCCCCAAACTGGGAGAAAGCGCCCTGAAACTGGGAGAAACACCCCCCAAACTGGGAGAAAGCCCCCTGAAACTGGGAGAAAGCCCCCCCAAACTGGGCAAAAGCCCCCTGAAACTGGGAGAAAGCCCCCTGAAACTGGGAGAAGACCCCCCAAACAGGGAGAAAGCCCCCCCAAACTGGGAGAAAGACCCCTGAAACTGGGAGAGGACCCCCCAAACTGGGAGAAACACCCCCCAAACTGGGAGAAAGCCCCCTGAAACTGGGAGCAGACCCCCTAAACTGGGAGAAAGACCCCAGAAACTGGGAGAAAGACCTCCCAAACTGGGAGAAACACCCCCCAAACTGGGAGAAGACTCCCCAAACTGGGAGAAACAGCCCCCAAACTGGGAGAAGACCCCCCAAACTGGGCGAAACACCCCCCAAACTGGGCAAAAGCCCCCTGAAACTGGGAGAAAACCTCCTGAAACTGGGAGAAGACCCCTGAAACTGGGAGAAAGACTCCCCAAACTGGGAGAAAGCCCCCTGAAACTGGGAGAAGACCCCCCAAACTGGGAGAAAGCCCCCTGAAACTGGGAGCAGACCCCCTAAACTGGGAGAAAGCCCCCTGAAACTGGGAGAAAGCCCCTCCAAACTGGGCAAAAGCCCCCTGAAACTGGGAGAAAGCCCCCTGAAACTGGGAGAAAGACTCCCCAAACTGGGAGAAAGCGCCCTGAAACTGGGAGAAACACCCCCCAAACTGGAAGAAAGCCCCCTGAAACTGGGAGAAAGCCCCCCCAAACTGGGCAAAAGCCCCCTGAAACTGGGAGAAAGCCCCCTGAAACTGGGAGAAGACCCCCTAAACTGGCAGAAAGACCCCTGAAACTGGGAGAAAGCCCCCTGAAACTGGGAGAAGACCCCCCAAACTGGGAGAAAGACCCTGAAACTGGGAGAAAGCCCCCCCAAACTGGGCAAAAGGCCCCTGAAACTGGTAGAAAGCCTCCTGAAACTGGGAGAAGACCCCTGAAACTGGGAGAAACACCCCCCAAACTGGGAGAAAGCCCCCTGAAACTGGGAGAAGACTCCCCAAACTGGGAGAAACACCCCCCAAACTGGGAGAAAGCCCCCTGAAACTGGGAGAAAGCCCCCCCCAAACTGGGCAAAAGCCCCCTTAAACTGGGAGAAAGCCCCCTGAAACTGGGAGACGACCCCCCAAACTGGGAGAAACACCCCCCAAACTGGCAGAAAGCCCCCTGAAACTGGGAGAAGACCCCCAAAATTGGGAGAAAGCCCCCTGAAACTGGCAGAAACACCCCCAAACTGGGAGAAACACCCCCCAAACTGGGAGAAAGCCCCCTGAAACTGGTAGAAAGCCTCCTGAAACTGGGAGAAGACCCCTGAAACTGGGAGAAAGACTCCCCAAACTGGGAGAAAGCGCCCTGAAACTGGGAGAAGACCCGCCAAACTGGGAGAAAGCCCCCTGAAACTGGGAGAAAGCCCCCCCAAACTGGGCAAAAGCCCCCTGAAACTGGGAGAAAGCCCCCTGAAACTGGGAGAAGACCCCCCAAAGAGGGAGAAAGCCCCCCTAAACTGGGAGAAAGACCCCAGAAACTGGGAGAAAGACCTCCCAAACTGGGAGAAACACCCCCCAAACTGGGAGAAGACTCCCCAAACTGGGAGAAACACCCCCCAAACTGGGAGAAAGCCCCCTGAAACTGGGAGCAGACCCCCTAAACTGGGAGAAACACCCCCCAAACTGGGAGAAAGCCCCCTGAAACTGGGAGCAGACCCCCTAAACTGGGAGAAAGACCCCAGAAACTGGGAGAAAGACCTCCCAAACTGGGAGAAACACCCCCCAAACTGGGAGAAGACTCCCCAAACTGGGAGAAACAGCCCCCAAACTGGGAGAAGACCCCCCAAACTGGGAGAAACACCCCCCAAACTGGGCAAAAGCCCCCTGAAACTGGGAGAAAACCTCCTGAAACTGGGAGAAGACCCCTGAAACTGGGAGAAAACCTCCTGAAACTGGGAGAAGACCCCTGAAACTGGGAGAAAGACTCCCCAAACTGGGAGAAAGCCCCCTGAAACTGGGAGCAGACCCCCTAAACTGGGAGAAAGCCCCCTGAAACTGGGAGCAGACCCCCTAAACTGGGAGAAAGCCCCCTGAAACTGGGAGAAAGCCCCTCCAAACTGGGCAAAAGCCCCCTGAAACTGGGAGAAAGCCCCCTGAAACTGGGAGAAGACCCCTGAAACTGGGAGAAAGACTCCCCAAACTGGGAGAAAGCGCCCTGAAACTGGGAGAAACACCCCCCAAACTGGGAGAAAGCCCCCTGAAACTGGGAGAAAGCCCCCCCAAACTGGGCAAAAGCCCCCTGAAACTGGGAGAAAGCCCCCTGAAACTGGGAGAAGACCCCCCAAACAGGGAGAAAGCCCCCCCAAACTGGGAGAAAGACCCCTGAAACTGGGAGAGGACCCCCCAAACTGGGAGAAACACCCCCCAAACTGGGAGAAAGCCCCCTGAAACTGGGAGCAGACCCCCAAACTGGGAGAAAGCCCCCTGAAACTGGGAGCAGACCCCCCAAACTGGGAGAAAGCCCCCCCAAACTGGGAGAAACACCCCCCAAACTGGGAGAAAGCCCCCTGAAACTGGGAGCAGACCCCCTAAACTGGGAGAAACACCCCCCAAACTGGGAGAAAGCCCCCTGAAACTGGGAGCAGACCCCCTAAACTGGGAGAAAGACCCCAGAAACTGGGAGAAAGACCTCCCAAACTGGGAGAAACACCCCCCAAACTGGGAGAAGACTCCCCAAACTGGGAGAAACAGCCCCCAAACTGGGAGAAGACCCCCTAAACTGGGCGAAACACCCCCCAAACTGGGCAAAAGCCCCCTGAAACTGGGAGAAAACCTCCTGAAACTGGGAGAAGACCCCTGAAACTGGGAGAAAGACTCCCCAAACTGGGAGAAAGCCCCCTGAAACTGGGAGAAGACCCCCCAAACTGGGAGAAAGCCCCCTGAAACTGGGAGCAGACCCCCTAAACTGGGAGAAAGCCCCCTGAAACTGGGAGAAAGCCCCTCCAAACTGGGCAAAAGCCCCCTGAAACTGGGAGAAAGCCCCCTGAAACTGGGAGAAAGACTCCCCAAACTGGGAGAAAGCGCCCTGAAACTGGGAGAAACACCCCCCAAACTGGGAGAAAGCCCCCTGAAACTGGGAGAAAGCCCCCCCAAACTGGGCAAAAGCCCCCTGAAACTGGGAGAAAGCCCCCTGAAACTGGGAGAAGACCCCCCAAACAGGGAGAAAGCCCCCCCAAACTGGGAGAAAGACCCCTGAAACTGGGAGAGGACCCCCCAAACTGGGAGAAACACCCCCCAAACTGGGAGAAAGCCCCCTGAAACTGGGAGCAGACCCCCTAAACTGGGAGAAAGACCCCAGAAACTGGGAGAAAGACCTCCCAAACTGGGAGAAACACCCCCCAAACTGGGAGAAGACTCCCCAAACTGGGAGAAACAGCCCCCAAACTGGGAGAAGACCCCCCAAACTGGGCGAAACACCCCCCAAACTGGGCAAAAGCCCCCTGAAACTGGGAGAAAACCTCCTGAAACTGGGAGAAGACCCCTGAAACTGGGAGAAAGACTCCCCAAACTGGGAGAAAGCCCCCTGAAACTGGGAGAAGACCCCCCAAACTGGGAGAAAGCCCCCTGAAACTGGGAGCAGACCCCCTAAACTGGGAGAAAGCCCCCTGAAACTGGGAGAAAGCCCCTCCAAACTGGGCAAAAGCCCCCTGAAACTGGGAGAAAGCCCCCTGAAACTGGGAGAAAGACTCCCCAAACTGGGAGAAAGCGCCCTGAAACTGGGAGAAACACCCCCCAAACTGGGAGAAAGCCCCCTGAAACTGGGAGAAAGCCCCCCCAAACTGGGCAAAAGCCCCCTGAAACTGGGAGAAAGCCCCCTGAAACTGGGAGAAGACCCCCTAAACTGGCAGAAAGACCCCTGAAACTGGGAGAAAGCCCCCTGAAACTGGGAGAAGACCCGCCAAAGTGGGAGAAAGACCCTGAAACTGGGAGAAAGCCCCCCCAAACTGGGCAAAAGCCCCCTGAAACTGGGAGAAAGCCCCCTGAAACTGGGAGAAGACCCCCTAAACTGGCAGAAAGACCCCTGAAACTGGGAGAAAGCCCCCTGAAACTGGGAGAAGACCCCCCAAACTGGGAGAAAGACCCTGAAACTGGGAGAAAGCCCCCCCAAACTGGGCAAAAGGCCCCTGAAACTGGTAGAAAGCCTCCTGAAACTGGGAGAAGACCCCTGAAACTGGGAGAAAGACTCCCCAAACTGGGAGAAAGCCCCCTGAAACTGGGAGAAGACCCGCCAAAGTGGGAGAAAGCCCCCTGAAACTGGGAGAAGACCCCCCAAAGAGGGAGAAAGACCCCCCAAACTGGGAGAAAGACCCCTGAAACTGGGAGAGGACCCCCCAAACTGGGAGAAACACCCCCCAAACTGGGAGAAAGCCCCCTGAAACTGGGAGCAGACCCCCTAAACTGGGAGAAACACCCCCCAAACTGGGAGAAAGCCCCCTGAAACTGGGAGCAGACCCCCTAAACTGGGAGAAAGACCCCAGAAACTGGGAGAAAGACCTCCCAAACTGGGAGAAACACCCCCCAAACTGGGAGAAGACTCCCCAAACTGGGAGAAACAGCCCCCAAACTGGGAGAAGACCCCCCAAACTGGGCGAAACACCCCCCAAACTGGGCAAAAGCCCCCTGAAACTGGGAGAAGACCTCCTGAAACTGGGAGAAGACCCCTGAAACTGGGAGAAAGACTCCCCAAACTGGGAGAAAGCCCCCTGAAACTGGGAGAAGACCCCCCAAACTGGGAGAAAGCCCCCTGAAACTGGGAGCAGACCCCCTAAACTGGGAGAAAGCCCCCTGAAACTGGGAGAAAGCCCCCTGAAACTGGGAGAAGACCCCCTAAACTGGCAGAAAGACCCCTGAAACTGGGAGAAAGCCCCCTGAAACTGGGAGAAGACCCCCCAAACTGGGAGAAAGACCCTGAAACTGGGAGAAAGCCCCCCCAAACTGGGCAAAAGGCCCCTGAAACTGGTAGAAAGCCTCCTGAAACTGGGAGAAGACCCCTGAAACTGGGAGAAACACCCCCCAAACTGGGAGAAAGCCCCCTGAAACTGGGAGAAGACTCCCCAAACTGGGAGAAACACCCCCCAAACTGGGAGAAAGCCCCCTGAAACTGGGAGAAAGCCCCCCCCAAACTGGGCAAAAGCCCCCTTAAACTGGGAGAAAGCCCCCTGAAACTGGGAGAAGACCCCCCAAACTGGGAGAAACACCCCCCAAACTGGCAGAAAGCCCCCTGAAACTGGGAGAAGACCCCCAAAATTGGGAGAAAGCCCCCTGAAACTGGCAGAAACACCCCCAAACTGGGAGAAACACCCCCCAAACTGGGAGAAAGCCCCCTGAAACTGGTAGAAAGCCTCCTGAAACTGGGAGAAGACCCCTGAAACTGGGAGAAAGACTCCCCAAACTGGGAGAAAGCGCCCTGAAACTGGGAGAAGACCCGCCAAACTGGGAGAAAGCCCCCTGAAACTGGGAGAAAGCCCCCCCAAACTGGGCAAAAGCCCCCTGAAACTGGGAGAAAGCCCCCTGAAACTGGGAGAAGACCCCCCAAAGAGGGAGAAAGCCCCCCTAAACTGGGAGAAAGACCCCAGAAACTGGGAGAAAGACCTCCCAAACTGGGAGAAACACCCCCCAAACTGGGAGAAGACTCCCCAAACTGGGAGAAACACCCCCCAAACTGGGAGAAAGCCCCCTGAAACTGGGAGCAGACCCCCTAAACTGGGAGAAAGACCCCAGAAACTGGGAGAAAGACCTCCCAAACTGGGAGAAACACCCCCCAAACTGGGAGAAAGACCTCCCAAACTGGGAGAAACACCCCCCAAACTGGGAGAAGACTCCCCAAACTGGGAGAAACAGCCCCCAAACTGGGAGAAGACCCCCCAAACTGGGAGAAACACCCCCCAAACTGGGCAAAAGCCCCCTGAAACTGGGAGAAAGCCCCCTGAAACTGGGAGAAGACCCCCTAAACTGGCAGAAAGACCCCTGAAACTGGGAGAAAGCCCCCTGAAACTGGGAGAAGACCCCCCAAACTGGGAGAAAGACCCTGAAACTGGGAGAAAGCCCCCCCAAACTGGGCAAAAGGCCCCTGAAACTGGTAGAAAGCCTCCTGAAACTGGGAGAAGACCCCTGAAACTGGGAGAAAGACTCCCCAAACTGGGAGAAAGCCCCCTGAAACTGGGAGAAGACCCGCCAAAGTGGGAGAAAGCCCCCTGAAACTGGGAGAAGACCCCCCAAAGAGGGAGAAAGCCCCCCCAAACTGGGAGAAAGACCCCTGAAACTGGGAGAGGACCCCCCAAACTGGGAGAAACACCCCCCAAACTGGGAGAAAGCCCCCTGAAACTGGGAGCAGACCCCCTAAACTGGGAGAAAGACCCCAGAAACTGGGAGAAAGACCTCCCAAACTGGGAGAAACACCCCCCAAACTGGGAGAAGACTCCCCAAACTGGGAGAAACAGCCCCCAAACTGGGAGAAGACCCCCCAAACTGGGAGAAACACCCCCCAAACTGGGCAAAAGCCCCCTGAAACTGGGAGAAAACCTCCTGAAACTGGGAGAAGACCCCTGAAACTGGGAGAAAGACTCCCCAAACTGGGAGAAAGCCCCCTGAAACTGGGAGAAGACCCCCCAAACTGGGAGAAAGCCCCCTGAAACTGGGAGCAGACCCCCTAAACTGGGAGAAAGCCCCCTGAAACTGGGAGAAAGCCCCTCCAAACTGGGCAAAAGCCCCCTGAAACTGGGAGAAAGCCCCCTGAAACTGGGAGAAGACCCCTGAAACTGGGAGAAAGACTCCCCAAACTGGGAGAAAGCGCCCTGAAACTGGGAGAAACACCCCCCAAACTGGGAGAAAGCCCCCTGAAACTGGGAGAAAGCCCCCCCAAACTGGGCAAAAGCCCCCTGAAACTGGGAGAAAGCCCCCTGAAACTGGGAGAAGACCCCCCAAACAGGGAGAAAGCCCCCCCAAACTGGGAGAAAGACCCCTGAAACTGGGAGAGGACCCCCCAAACTGGGAGAAACACCCCCCAAACTGGGAGAAAGCCCCCTGAAACTGGGAGCAGACCCCCAAACTGGGAGAAAGCCCCCTGAAACTGGGAGCAGACCCCCCAAACTGGGAGAAAGCCCCCCCAAACTGGGAGAAACACCCCCCAAACTGGGAGAAAGCCCCCTGAAACTGGGAGCAGACCCCCTAAACTGGGAGAAACACCCCCCAAACTGGGAGAAAGCCCCCTGAAACTGGGAGCAGACCCCCTAAACTGGGAGAAAGACCCCAGAAACTGGGAGAAAGACCTCCCAAACTGGGAGAAACACCCCCCAAACTGGGAGAAGACCCCCCAAACTGGGAGAAACACCCCCCAAACTGGGCAAAAGCCCCCTGAAACTGGGAGAAAACCTCCTGAAACTGGGAGAAGACCCCTGAAACTGGGAGAAAGACTCCCCAAACTGGGAGAAAGCCCCCTGAAACTGGGAGAAGACCCCCCAAACTGGGAGAAAGCCCCCTGAAACTGGGAGCAGACCCCCTAAACTGGGAGAAAGCCCCCTGAAACTGGGAGAAAGCCCCTCCAAACTGGGCAAAAGCCCCCTGAAACTGGGAGAAAGCCCCCTGAAACTGGGAGAAGACCCCTGAAACTGGGAGAAAGACTCCCCAAACTGGGAGAAAGCGCCCTGAAACTGGGAGAAACACCCCCCAAACTGGGAGAAAGCCCCCTGAAACTGGGAGAAAGCCCCCCCAAACTGGGCAAAAGCCCCCTGAAACTGGGAGAAAGCCCCCTGAAACTGGGAGAAGACCCCCCAAACAGGGAGAAAGCCCCCCCAAACTGGGAGAAAGACCCCTGAAACTGGGAGAGGACCCCCCAAACTGGGAGAAACACCCCCCAAACTGGGAGAAAGCCCCCTGAAACTGGGAGCAGACCCCCAAACTGGGAGAAAGCCCCCTGAAACTGGGAGCAGACCCCCCAAACTGGGAGAAAGCCCCCCCAAACTGGGAGAAACACCCCCCAAACTGGGAGAAAGCCCCCTGAAACTGGGAGCAGACCCCCTAAACTGGGAGAAACACCCCCCAAACTGGGAGAAAGCCCCCTGAAACTGGGAGCAGACCCCCTGAAACTGGGAGAAAGACCCCAGAAACTGGGAGAAAGACCTCCCAAACTGGGAGAAACACCCCCCAAACTGGGAGAAGACCCCCCAAACTGGGAGAAACACCCCCCAAACTGGGCAAAAGCCCCCTGAAACTGGGAGAAAACCTCCTGAAACTGGGAGAAGACCCCTGAAACTGGGAGAAAGACTCCCCAAACTGGGAGAAAGCCCCCTGAAACTGGGAGAAGACCCCCCAAACTGGGAGAAAGCCCCCTGAAACTGGGAGCAGACCCCCTAAACTGGGAGAAAGCCCCCTGAAACTGGGAGAAAGCCCCTCCAAACTGGGCAAAAGCCCCCTGAAACTGGGAGAAAGCCCCCTGAAACTGGGAGAAGACCCCTGAAACTGGGAGAAAGACTCCCCAAACTGGGAGAAAGCGCCCTGAAACTGGGAGAAACACCCCCCAAACTGGGAGAAAGCCCCCTGAAACTGGGAGAAAGCCCCCCCAAACTGGGCAAAAGCCCCCTGAAACTGGGAGAAAGCCCCCTGAAACTGGGAGAAGACCCCCCAAACAGGGAGAAAGCCCCCCCAAACTGGGAGAAAGACCCCTGAAACTGGGAGAGGACCCCCCAAACTGGGAGAAACACCCCCCAAACTGGGAGAAAGCCCCCTGAAACTGGGAGCAGACCCCCAAACTGGGAGAAAGCCCCCTGAAACTGGGAGCAGACCCCCCAAACTGGGAGAAAGCCCCCCCAAACTGGGAGAAACACCCCCCAAACTGGGAGAAAGCCCCCTGAAACTGGGAGCAGACCCCCTAAACTGGGAGAAGACTCCCCAAACTGGGAGAAACACCCCCCAAACTGGGAGAAAGCCCCCTGAAACTGGGAGAAAGACCCCAGAAACTGGGAGAAAGACCTCCCAAACTGGGAGAAACACCCCCCAAACTGGGAGAAGACTCCCCAAACTGGGAGAAACAGCCCCCAAACTGGGAGAAGACCCCCCAAACTGGGAGAAACCCCCCCCAAACTGGGCAAAAGCCCCCTGAAACTGGGAGAAAACCTCCTGAAACTGGGAGAAGACCCCTGAAACTGGGAGAAAGACTCCCCAAACTGGGAGAAAGCCCCCTGAAACTGGGAGAAGACCCCCCAAACTGGGAGAAAGACCCCTGAAACTGGGAGCAGACCCCCTAAACTGGGAGAAAGCCCCCTGAAACTGGGAGAAAGCCCCTCCAAACTGGGCAAAAGCCCCCTGAAACTGGGAGAAAGCCCCCTGAAACTGGGAGAAGACCCCTGAAACTGGGAGAAAGACTCCCCAAACTGGGAGAAAGCGCCCTGAAACTGGGAGAAACACCCCCCAAACTGGGAGAAAGCCCCCTGAAACTGGGAGAAAGCCCCCTGAAACTGGGAGAAGACCCCCCAAAGAGGGAGAAAGCCCCCCCAAACTGGGAGAAAGACCCCTGAAACTGGGAGAGGACCCCCCAAACTGGGAGAAACACCCCCCAAACTGGGAGAAAGCCCCCTGAAACTGGGAGCAGACCCCCTAAACTGGGAGAAAGCCCCCTGAAACTGGGAGAAAGCCCCTCCAAACTGGGCAAAAGCCCCCTGAAACTGGGAGAAAGCCCCCTGAAACTGGGAGAAGACCCCTGAAACTGGGAGAAAGACTCCCCAAACTGGGAGAAAGCGCCCTGAAACTGGGAGAAACACCCCCCAAACTGGGAGAAAGCCCCCTGAAACTGGGAGAAAGCCCCCTGAAACTGGGAGAAGACCCCCCAAAGAGGGAGAAAGCCCCCCCAAACTGGGAGAAAGACCCCTGAAACTGGGAGAGGACCCCCCAAACTGGGAGAAACACCCCCCAAACTGGGAGAAAGCCCCCTGAAACTGGGAGCAGACCCCCTAAACTGGGAGAAAGCCCCCTGAAACTGGGAGAAAGCCCCTCCAAACTGGGCAAAAGCCCCCTGAAACTGGGAGAAAGCCCCCTGAAACTGGGAGAAGACCCCTGAAACTGGGAGAAAGACTCCCCAAACTGGGAGAAAGCGCCCTGAAACTGGGAGAAACACCCCCCAAACTGGGAGAAAGCCCCCTGAAACTGGGAGAAAGCCCCCTGAAACTGGGAGAAGACCCCCCAAAGAGGGAGAAAGCCCCCCCAAACTGGGAGAAAGACCCCTGAAACTGGGAGAGGACCCCCCAAACTGGGAGAAACACCCCCCAAACTGGGAGAAAGCCCCCTGAAACTGGGAGCAGACCCCCTAAACTGGGAGAAAGCCCCCTGAAACTGGGAGAAAGCCCCTCCAAACTGGGCAAAAGCCCCCTGAAACTGGGAGAAAGCCCCCTGAAACTGGGAGAAGACCCCTGAAACTGGGAGAAAGACTCCCCAAACTGGGAGAAAGCCCCCTGAAACTGGGAGAAAGCCCCCCCAAACTGGGCAAAAGCCCCCTGAAACTGGGAGAAAGCCCCCTGAAACTGGGAGAAGACCCCCCAAAGAGGGAGAAAGCCCCCCCAAACTGGGAGAAAGACCCCTGAAACTGGGAGCAGACCCCCTGAAACTGGGAGAAAGCCCCCTGAAACTGGGAGAAGACCCCCCAAACTGGGAGAAGACCCCCCAAACTGGGAGAAGGCCCCCCCAAGTGGCAGAGTCCCCCTAACTGGTGCCGGTCCAGGCGGTGCTGGAGGCACTGGCCGGCCGGGCGGCCCGGCTCTGCCCGCGGGCGCTGGGGGCGGCCGAGGGGCGCTGGGGGGGGCGCGGGGTGCGGGGAGCGGCCGCCCGGCGCCTCCGTCCCCCCCCCGGGCTGGCCCGAGGGGCGCTGCTGGAGCAGGCGGGGCAGCGCATCCGCCACCAGCTGGGGTGAGCGGGGCACTGGGGGCACTGGGAGGGACTGGGGGGGGCTGGGGGGTGCTGGGAGGGACTGGGGGGGCACTGGGAGGGACTGGGGGGGCACTGGGAGGGACTGGGGGGGGGCTGGGGGGCGCTGGGAGGGACTGGGAGGGCACTGGGAGGGACGGGGGGGGGCTGGGGGGCGCTGGGAGGGACTGGGAGGGCACTGGGAGGGACTGGAGGGGGGCTGGGGGGTGCTGGGAGGGCGCTGGGAGGGCACTGGGGGGCGCTGGGAGGGACTGGGGGGTGCTGGGAGGGCGCTGGGAGGGTGCTGGGAGGGACTGGGGGGCGCTGGGAGGGTGCTGGAGGGCACTGGGAGGGCACTGGGAGGGACTGGTGGGCGCTGGGAGGGTGCTGGAGGGCACTGGGAGGGCGCTGGGAGGGACTGGGGAACACTGGGAGGGCACTGGGAGGGACTGGGGGTCACTGGGAGGGCACTGGGGGTCGCTGGGAGGGCACTGGCAGGCACTGGGGGGCACTGGGAGGGACTGGGGAGAACTGGGAGGGCACTGGGAGGGACTGGGGGGCTGCTGGGGAGCACTGGGAGGGCACTGGGGGGGGCACTGGGGAGCACTGGGAGGGACTGGGAGGTTGCTGGGGGGCACTGGGAGGGACTGGGGGGGCGCTGGCATGGACTGGGGGGGTGCTAGGGGGTGCTGGGAGGGACTGGGGGGGCACTGGGGAGCACTAGGAGGGACTGGGAGGGCACTGGGAAGGACAGGAAGGGCACTGGGAGGCACTGGGGGGCACTGGGAGGGCGCTGGGAGGGACTGGAAGGGCACTGGAGGGTGCTGGGGGGCGCTGGGAGGGCACTGGGGGGTGCTGGGAGGGCACTGGGAGGGACTGGGGGGCACTGGGAGGGCAGTGGGGGGTGCTGCGGGGTGCTGGGAGGGCGCTGGGAGGGACTGGGGGGCACTGGGAGGGTACTGGTGGGCACCGGGGGGTGCTGGCAGGGCACTAGGAGGCACTGAGAGGGACTGGAAGGGCACTGGGGGGCACTGGGAGGGCGCTGAGGGGACTGGGAGGGCAGTGGGAGGGACTGAGAGGGCACTGGGAGAGTGCTTGGGGCGACTGGGAGGGCACTGGGGGGCACTGGGAGGGTGATAGGGGCAACGGGGAAGGACTGGGAGAGTGATTGGGGGGGGCTGGGAGAGCACTGGGAGGGTCTAGGGGGGACTGGGAGGGTGATTGGGAAGACTGGAAGGGACTGGGGGGCACTGGGAGGGCGCTGGGATGGACTGGGGGGGTGCTAGGGGGTGCTGGGAGGGCACTGGGAGGGACTGGGAGGACATTGGGGGGCACTGGGAGGACGTTGGGGGGCACTGGGGAGCACTGGGATGGGAACGGGGGGAACTGGAAGGGCCTGGGGAGCACTGGGACAGACTGGGAGGCAGCGGGACGGGACTGGGGGGCGGTGGGACGGAGTGGGGGAGGGGGTGCTGGGAGAGGCCCGGCCCGTACTGGTCCATACTGGGCGCACTGGTGGGGCAGGGAGGTGACGCTGGCGGCCGTGACGTTCCTGACCAACGCCGTGGTGGAGGAGCTGCTGCGGGAGCTGCGCCGCGTCCACCGCGCCCTGGTCAGCACCCCGACACGGGGGGGACCCCAAAACCCCGGGGGGACCCCAAAAACACTGGGGGGACCCCAAAACCCACCCAGGACCCCAAAACTCTTGGTGGGACCCCAAAATCCCCCGGTGGGACCCCAAAACCCACCCAGGACCCCCAAAACTCTCGGTGGGACCCCAAAATCCCCCGGTGGGACCCCAAAACCCACCCAGGATCCCCAAAACCCTGGGTGGGACCCCAAAACCCTGGTGGGACCCCAAAATCCCCTGGTGGGACCTAAAACCCACCCAGGACCCCCAAAACTCTTGGTGGGAGCCCAAAATCCCCTGGTGGGACCCCAAAACCCACCCAGGACCCCCAAAACTCTTGGTGGGACCCCAAAATCCCCTGGTGGGACCTAAAACCCACCCAGGACCCCCAAAACTCTTGGTGGGACCCCAAAATCCCCTGGTGGGACCCCAAAACCCACCCAGGATCCCCAAAACCCTGGGTGGGACCCCAAAATCCCCTGGTGGGACCCCAAAACCCACCCAGGATCCCCAAAACCCTGGGTGGGACCCCAAAACCCTGGTGGGACCCCAAAATCCCCTGGTGGGACCCCAAAATCCACCCAGGAACCCCAAAACTCTTGGTGGGATCCCAAAATTCCCTGGTGGGACCCCAAAACCCACCCAGGACCCCCAAAACTCTTGGTGGGACCCCAAAATCCCCTGGTGGGACCTAAAACCCACCCAGGACCCCCAAAACTCTCGGTGGGACCCCAAAATCCCCCGGTGGGACCCCAAAACCCACCCAGGATCCCCAAAACCCTGGGTGGGACCCCAAAACCCTGGTGGGACCCCAAAATCCCCTGGTGGGACCCCAAAATCCACCCAGGAACCCCAAAACTCTTGGTGGGATCCCAAAATTCCCTGGTGGGACCCCAAAACCCACCCAGGAACCTCAAAACCTGCTGGTGGGACCCTAAAATCCACCCAGACCCCCCCAAAACCCTTGGTGAGACCCCCAAATCCCCCAGTGGGACCCCAAAACCCACCCAGGAACCTCAAAACCTGCTGGTGGGACCCCAAAACCCACCCAGGACCCCCTAAACCTCTTGGTGGGACCCTAAAATCCACCCAGACCCCCCCAAATCCCCTGGTGGGACCCCCAAATCCCCCCCCAGGACCCCCAAATCCCCCGGTGGGACCCCAAAACCCACCCAGGACCCCCAAAACTCTCGGTGGGACCCCAAAACCCACCCAGGACCCCCCAATCCCCCCCTGGACCCCCAAATCCCCTGTGGGGACCCCAAAATCCCCTGGTGGGACCCCAAAACCCACCCAGGAACCTCAAAACCTGCTGGTGGGACCCTAAAATCCACCCAGACCCCCCCAAACCCCTTGGTGGGACCCCCAAATCCCCCCCCAGGACCCCCAAATCCCCCGGTGGGACCCCAAAACCCACCCAGGACCCCCAAAACTCTTGGTGGGACCCCAAAATCCACTGAGACCCCCCCAAATCCCCTGGTGGGACCCCCAATTCCCCCCCCAGGACCCCCAAATCCCCTGGTGGGACCCCAAAACCCCCCTGGTGGGACCCCAAAATCCCCTGGTGGCCCCCCCAAACCCTCCAGGGCCCCCCCAAATCTCCTGACGGGACCCCCACGCCCCCCCCCAGGCCCAGCACCTGGGGGGGAGCCCGGAGGAGTCGGGGGGTCCCCCCCCCCCGCCGCGGGGAGACCCCCTCAACAGCACTGACGAGGAGCTGGGCACCGCCATCGTAAGGGGCACCCCAAAACTGGGGGGGACCCCAAAATGGGGGGGGACCCCAACATGGGGGGGGGACACCTCAAAACAGGGGGGGACCCCAAAATAGGGGGAGGACCCCAAAATGGGGGGGGACCTGAAAACAGGGGGGACACCCCGAAATGGGGGGGACACCCCAAAACTGGGGGGACCCCAAAATGGGGGGGGACCTGAAAACAGGGGGGACACCCCAAAACTGGGGGGGACCCCAAAATGGGGGGCAGGATCCCAACATGGGGGGGGCCTCAAAACAGGGGGGACACCCCAAAAGAGGGGGGACACCCCAAAATTGGGGGGACCCCAAAATGGGGGGGGACCTGAAAACAGGGGGGACACCCCAAAACTGGGGGGACCCCAAAATGGGGGGGGACCCCAACATGGGGGGGGACCTGAAAACAGGGGGGACACCCCAAAAGAGGGGGGACACCCCAAAATTGGGGGGACCCCAAAATGGGGGGGGACCCCAACATGGGGGGGGACCTGAAAACAGGGGGGGACACCCCAAAATGGGGAGGACACCCCAAAACTGGGGGGGACCCCAAAATGGGGGGGACACCCCAAAATGGGGGGGGACCCCAACATGGGGGGGGACACCTCAAAACAGGGGGGACCCCAAAATAGGGGGAGGATCCCAAAATGGGGGGAGGACCCCAACATGGGGGGGGACCTGAAAACAGGGGGGACGCCCCAAAATGGGGGGGACACCCCAAAACTGGGGGGGACCCCAAAATGGGGGGGACACCGCAAAATGGGGGGGGACCCCAAAACTGGGGGGGGGAACCTCAAAACAGGGGGGGACCCCAAAATGGGGGGGACACCGCAAAATGGGGGGGGACCCCAACATGGGGGGGGACACCTCAAAACAGGGGGGGACCCCAAAATAGGGGGAGGACCCCAAAATGGGGGGAACCTGAAAACAGGGGGGATGCCCCAAAATGGGGGGGACACCCCAAAATTGGGGGGGATGCCAAAACAGGGGGGACCCCAAAACCCCGGGGGGGACCCCAAAACGGGGGGGGGGGACATCCCAAAACAGGGGGACCCCCTAAAAGAGGGGGAGGACCCCAAAATGGGGGGGACCCCAAAACCGGGGGGGGACACCCCAAAATGGGGGGACACCCCAGAACAGGGAGGACACCCCAAAACAGGGGGACACACCCCAAAACAGGGGGGGGACCCCCCAAAACAGGGGGGACCCCGAAATGGGGGGGGACCCCAAAACAGGAGATGACACCAAAACAGGGGGCGGGACACCCCAAAATGGGGGGGACCCCAAAACCGGGGGGTGGACCCCAACATGGGGGGGAGACCCTAAAACTGGGGGGGGACACACCAAAATGGGGGGGGACCCCAAAAGGTGTTGGGGGGGTTATTGATGGGCTGGGGGGGCCATAAGGGAATTTGGGGGGGGGTCTCCTAATGGAGGGGGGTGGTTTGGGGGGGTCTCCTGTGGATTTGGGGGGGAAACCGGGGGGTGTTGGGGTCCCCTAGAGATCTGGGGGGTCCCCGGGTATTTTGGGGGTCCCTGGGGGTTGGGGGTCAGCCAGTGGGGGGTGTTTTGGGGTGTCCCCCCCCCAGGACACGCCGGCCCTGCAGCGGCCGAAGCGCTGCCGCCGGATCCGGCCCACTTCCGCCTTCATGGGTGAGACCCCGCCCCCTGACCCGCCGTGACCCCGCCGTGACCCCGCCGTGACCCTTGACCCCCCCCGGTGACCCCTCCAGGTCACGCCGAGGGTCCCCCCCCACGCCGGGAGTCCCCGTCCCCCCCCAGCAGCCCCGAGGGGGCCCTGCCCCACTGCACCCGCGCCCGGCCACGCCCCCCGCACCGCCCACCGGTGAGTAGCCACGCCCCCGGTCCCGTAGCCCCGCCCCAGGTTCTACCATCCCAACCCTATAGTGCTGGCCCATGTGTGATGCCCCGCCCACCGCCTTCTGACTCCGCCCACTGCCTTCTGGCCCCACCCACCGCCTTCTGATCCACCCCCCGGACCCATAACCCCGCCCCCAGGCCTGTAACCCCACCCACTTGCCCATATCCCCCCCCACTGGATCGTGGCCGCTCCCACGTGGCCCCGCCCCCATGCGCCTAACCCCGCCTACCGCCTGATGGCCCCGCCCCCGGTGCCATAGCCGTTCCCTCCCCTTGCCCGTAGCCCTGCCCGCTGCCTCGCGGCCCCGCCCCCAGGCCCATGGCCCCGCCCCTGGCCTTTGGCCCCGCCCCCAGGCCCTCAGACCCACCTGCCTTTTACGTGGCTCTGCCCACAGACCCCTAGCCCCTCCCACTCCATCACAGCCCCACCCCCAGCTCCCTTAGCTCCACCCCCTCCGCCTCCTCCCCCTCCCGCCTGGGGAGGGGGCGTGGCCTCTTCTTAAAGCCCCAGCGCTCCCCCTGTCCCGCAGTCCCGGATGCCGGGGGGGGCGCAGGCGGAGGCGGGGGGGGGCCCCCCCTTGGACGAGGGGCTGGAGGAGTTCTTCACCCGCAGGGTCCTGCCCCGGTGAGGGGGGGGCATTGGGGGTCCTGGGGGGGAAATTGGGGGTCTTGGGGGGGGAATTGGGGGGTCGTGGGGGGGGAATTGGGGGTCCGGGGGGGGCAATTGGGGGTCTTGGGGGGGGAATTGGGGGTCCTGGGGGGCAATTGGGGGTCTTGGGGGGGGAATTGGGGGTCCTGGGGGACAATTGGGGGGTCGTGGGGGGGGAATTGGGGGTCCGGGGGGGGAAATTGGGGGTCTTGGGGGGGGAATTGGGGGTCCTGGGGGGCAATTGGGGGTCTTGGGGGAGGAATTGGGGTCCTGGGGGGGAAATTGGGGGTCTTGGGGGGGGAATTGGGGGACTTGGGGGGGGAATTGGGGGTCCGGGGGGGGAAATTGGGGGTCTTGGGGGGGGAATTGGGGGTCCTGGGGGGCAATTGGGGGTCTTGGGGGAGGAATTGGGGTCCTGGGGGGGAAATTGGGGGTCTTGGGGGGAGAATTGGGGGGTCGTGGGGGGGGAATTGGGGGTCCGGGGGGGGAAATTGGGGGTCTTGGGGGGGGAATTGGGGGTCCTGGGGGGCAATTGGGGGTCTTGGGGGAGGAATTGAGGTCCTGGGGGGGAAATTGGGGGTCCTGGGGGGGGAATTGGGGGTCCTGGGTGGCAATTGGGGGTCTTGGGGGGGAATTGGGGGTCCTGGGGGGCAATTGGGGGTCTTGTAGGGGGAATTGGGGGTCGTGGGGGGGCAACTGGGAGTCCTGGGGGGCAATTGGGGGTCTTGGGGGGGCAATTGGGGGGTCGTGGGGGGGGAATTGGGGGCTTGAGGGGAATTGAAGGTCCTGAGGGGGGAATTGGGGGTCTTGGGGGAGGAATTAGGGGTCTTGGGGGGGGGGAATTGGGGGTCCTGGGGGGGGAATGAAAGTCGTGGGGGGCAAATGGGGGTCTTGTGGGGAGGAATTGGGGGTCCTGGGGGGGAATTGGGGGTCTTGGGGGGGATTGGGGGTCCTGGGGGGCAATTGGGGGGCTTAGGGGGTGGAATTGGGGGTCCGGGGAGGGGAATTAAGGTCGTGGGGGGCAAATGGGGGTCTTGGGGGGGGGCAAATGGGCATCCTGGGGGGGGAATTGGGGGTCCTGGGGGGGAATTGGGGGTCCGGGGGGGGAATTAAAGTCCTGCGGGGCAAATGGGGGCTCGGGGGGCAACTGGGGGGGGCAATTAGGGGCTGGGGGGGTAACTGGGGTGCTGGGGGTCACCCCCCCCAGGCCGCCCCCCCCCCCCCCGTGCCCCCCCTGCCCCCTCAGCGTCGCCGGGGCCCCCCCCGCAACCGGCAGGACCCGCAGCCCCCCGGGGAGCCGGACCCCAGCCAGCACCCCGCCAGCACCCAGGTATGGGGGGGGGGGCAACTGGGACCTACTGGGAGGGGAACTGGGAGGCTGCTGGGGCGCAACTGGGGGGGGCTGCTGGGACAAGTGGGAGACCGGGGGGGCCACTGAGAGCAACTGGGGGGGCACTGGGAGGGACTGGGGAGCTCCTGGGGGGGAACTGGGAGGCTGCTGCGAGCACCTGGGGGCAACTGGGAGGAACTGGGAGGAACTGGGGGGCTCCTGGGGGAGGGGGATTCAAGAGGTGAGGGCTTGGCCCCCCCCATTTCACCCAGGGGGCGTGGCTAAAGAGTCAGGGGCGTGGCTTGGCACTGCAGGGGTGTGGTCTGGTGCGGCCACGCCCTCTTTTAACCCCTCCCACCCCAGGAGCAGGGCTGGAGCCTGGGCTCTGAGGAGGCGGGTGAGTCCCCCTTCCCCCCCCCCCCCAAAAATACCGTGGGGCCGTGACCCCCCCCACGGGGGTGCGGGGGTTCCCCTGAGCCCCCCCCAGCCCCACCGACCCCAAAACCCCTCTTTTTCCCCCCAAAACCACCCTCTAAAACTGCCCCCCCCCCGCAGCTCCCCCAAGCACCGACAGCCCCAGAGTGGTGGAGGGGGCGGGGCTTCCCTCTCCACAGGCCCCGCCCCCACAGGTGAGTGGGCGAGGCGAGGCGGCGGGTGCTGCCCCGCCCACCCCATAGAGGGGAAGCTGGGATGGGGCGGGGCTAGGTTCAAAAGCCCCACCCCCTCATGTCACATGGCATCTCCAGGCCCTGCCCACTTCGGGGGCATGGCCAGCAGAACAGCAGGGCCCCGGCGGTGAGGAAGGGGGCGGGGCCACCCTGGAGGCTCCACCCACTGCTCCTACAGGTGGGTCTCCTCCCTCGGGGCATGCTGGGATAGTGGTGGTGGGAAAGCAGATGGCATTATGGGATGCTGGAGGACTTTGCGGAGTCCTCCAAGGCATCGTGGGATGCCGGAGGAGTTTGGGGCGGGGGGGGGTCCCCGAGGGCATTGTGGGATGTTGGAGGGATTCCCCCCCCCACAGGGACGTCGAATGGGAGCCGCCGGCCGGTCCCCCCCAAACCCAAACGGACGCGGCGCGCCCAATCCTGCGACAAGATGGAGGCCGAGGGGGGAGAAGGAGGAGGTGAGGCGGCCGCGGCGCTGAGGAGGGGGCTCGTTTCCAACACCCCCCCCGCTCAACACCCACCCTCTCCCCGCAGGCACCTGACGGATGCCCCCACTTTGGGGGGGGGGGGCGGGCATACACCCCCCCCGCCATCCCCTGTTCGCTCCAGGCCAATAAAGACTTAAACAACGGAGATCTCGTTAATGGCGTCCGTGAGGGGGAGAAGGGTCCCTTTAAGGGTGGATCCGCCCACCTCCCCGCCCCCTTCTGCCGTCGCCACGCCCCTTCGGCCTCCCCTGCCGCTTATTTTGGCGCTGGCTCCGCCCCCTTCCGCGGTCTCTCCGCCCTCTCAGTCTCCTCGCTGCTTTCAGCGTTGGCTCCGCCCCCTCCCGCCGTTGCTCCGCCCCCTCAGCCTTCCCGCCCTTTCTAACGGCCGTTTCCTCTCAGGCTTCCCGCCCTTTTTAACAGCCATTTCCCCTCAGGTTTCCCGCCCTTTCTAACGGCTGTTTTCCCTCAGGATTTCCGCCCTTTCTAACGGCCGTTTCCTCTCAGGCTTCCCGCCCTTTTTAACAGCCGTTTCCCCTCAGGCTTCCCTCCCTTTCTAACATCCGTTTCCTCTCAGGATTTGTGCCCTTTCTAATGGCCATTTCCCCTCAGGATTCCCATCCTTTCTAACGGCCATTTCCTCTCAGGATTCCCGCCCTTTTTTACAGCCGTTTCCCCTCAGGTTTCCCTCCCTTTCTCACATCCGTTTCCCCTCAGCCTTCCCGCCCTTTCTAATGGCCATTTCCCCTCAGGCTTCCTGCCCTTTCTAACGGCCGTTTTCCCACAGCCTTTTCGCCCTTTTCAACGTCCGTTTCCCCTCAGGATTTCCACCCTTTCTGACGTCCGTTTCCCCTCAGGATTTCCACCCTTTTTAACGGCCGTTTCCCCTCAGGTTTCCCTCCCTTTCTAACAGCCATTACCTCTCAGCCTTCGGCCATTTCTAACGGCCGTTTCCCCTCAGGCTTCCCACCCTTTCCAATGACCATTTTCCCTCAGGCTTCCCGCCCTTTTTAACGGCCGTTCCCCCTTCATTTCCTCACAGACTGAGGCGCGAAGGCGTCCCGGTGGGTAACCGTGGGGAAGGGGGGAGACAGACGGACACACGGACACCCAGGCAGGCGGCTGCCCCCCACTTCCCCGCTCCCCTCTTCTTCCTCACCCCCTCCCAGCATGGACTGGTTCCACTGCAACCGCTGCTACCGCCAAGAAGGAGCCTGCTTCGCTGTCACCAGCTGCGGCCACGTCCTCTGCACTGCATGTGGGGGCACAGGTAGGACCCCCTTCAGCCCCACAAAATGGAGGGACACCACCTTGAACCCCTAAAATGGCGGAAGGGAAGGAGCCCACTCACCTTAGTCTCCTAAAATGGTGAAAGGGAATGACCCCCCTCACCTCATATCCATAAAATGGTGGAAAGGATGGACCCCCGTCACTTCATATCCATAAAATGGCGGAAGGGATGGACCCCCCTCACCTCATATCCATAAAATGGTGGAAGGGAGGGATCCTGTCACCTTCTATCCATAAAATGGTGGAAGGGAGGACCCCCCCTCCACCTTTCACCTCACCAAATTGTTCCCCCTCCCATCACGCCAACATTTTTCCCTCACAACC
The DNA here is from genome assembly GCF_947461875.1 of Haliaeetus albicilla. Classification (NCBI taxonomy): domain Eukaryota; kingdom Metazoa; phylum Chordata; class Aves; order Accipitriformes; family Accipitridae; genus Haliaeetus; species Haliaeetus albicilla. The sequence continues at coordinate 5,853,845 of NC_091511.1, forward strand.
GCCATTTCGGAGCGACCCCGATGTCTCTCCCCTCATACAGGTCCGTGCCCTGTCTGCGCTGCTGACTGCCGCTACCTCCCCATCTCCGACAAGGTGAGTTTCTGCCCCATTCTGGCTGCCATTTTGAACCCTTCTCGTCCTTGGTCCCCCGGCCACCTTTGTGAACCTTCCTCGTCCTCCATTGCCGGCCGCCATCTTCCTTCCCTCCCCACAGATGCGCCCGCAGGAGAAACTCTTCTTCAAGAGCCCGGCTGACATCGCCCTCAAGCACCTGACCCACATCTCCCAGGTGAGGAAGAGGAGGAGGAGGATGGAGGACAGCCCGCCCGCCCCACACCCGCCATGGGGCCAGCCCCACAACTTCTGCCCCACAGGTCTGGCGCTTCCAGCAGGCGCAGTCCGACCTGCTGCTGGCCTCGCACAAGGAAGCCGCACGCCGTGCCCGGGCGGCGCTGGAGGACGTCCGCCATGTCCTGGACACCCGCAATAGGTGACAGCCTCCCCTCCTAGGGCCGCCATCTTGAGAGGGGTCTGTCCCACTCGGTGCCATCTTGGGAGTGGCCGCCATCTTGGTGAGGTCTGCCCCACACACCCCCTCCCAGCCGCCATCTTGGGAGGGTCTGCCCCCCTCCAGTGCCATCTTGGGGAGGGTCCACCCTCTCGGCCGCCATCTTGGGGAGGTCGACCCCACACCCCCAACTCCCCCAGCCGCCATCTTGGGAGGGTCCACCCTCTCGGCTGCCATCTTGGTGAGGTCAGCCCCACACCCCAACTCCCCCAGCCACCATGTTGGGGGTCCACCCCACATCACCCCCTCCCCCCCACACAGGGAGCTGGAGGCACTGCGGCGGGAGAACGGGGAGCTGCGCCGTGCTCAGGTGACCCCCCTCCCTGCTCCATTCCCCCCACCCTCCTCGTTCACCCCCACACACACTGACCCTCCATTTTCTCTCCCCGCAGCTCTCCCCCGGCTGGCGAGGGGGCAGCAGGTGAGACCCCCGCCGTGGGGTTTCGGAGTTTGGGGGGGGCTGCGGCAGCATCGGCGGTGTCACCCCCCCGTATTTCTCCACGCAGGAGCAGCACGCCCCGGCCGGTCGGCATCACCTCCCCCGCGCAGACAGGTAGGTGATTCCCCAAATTTTTTAGGGTCCCCCTACCTCCTTATTCCCCCCCACTTCTTACTTTTGGGGGTGCCCCCCAAAATGGCTCCTTTCCTTCCAGTCACCCCCCAGCCCCGCCGGCAGCTGAGCGGGCAAGTGGTGAGGTAAGGGGGGGGGGGTGTTCCCCTATTTTGGGTTTTTTTTCCGCCCCAAATTATGAGGGGACCCCAAAATGCTCACACACACCCCCCCCGCAGCCGCTCCACCCCGCTGGAGCCCCCCCTCTCCCGCGGCACCCCGGTATGGCAGGTGAGACCCCCACCCCCAAACCGCCGCCATGTTGGGTGTGGCACCCCAAATTGGAGGGGGCTTACCCAGCATGCTTTGCGGCCTCCCCAGGTGGGCAGCGCCTATAGGGGGTCGGTGACACCCCTGGCCTCCAGCGTGGGTGAGTGAGTGGCCCCAAATCCGGCTCGTTTTGCCCCAAATACTGTCTCCCCCATCCCCGAGCCCCACCCACTCTGCCCCAAGCCCCGCCCCCAGGGCCCTCCAGCCTTAGCCATCCGTTCCCATGCCCCGCCCCTCGGCCCCCAAGCCCCGCCTCTTTTCCATAGTCCTACACTGCTGTCCTTGGTCCCCAAGCCAC